>NW_027276651.1:300000-588300 GCF_030028105.1 Mobula birostris | reverse complement strand
TTGTTTTCTCAGTGCATGCAATGCTTTTACAATACATAGAGTATACATTTCAATTTTACACCAAAGCACTTACTGCAAACCTAATGGAAACACCTTAGGTTAACTTCCCACATGATTATGAGTAGTTTGAAAGTTGTTTCATGGCTGTAGACATCAAAACAAAAAACTTGTTATCTCAGTGCATGCAATGTTTAGACAATACAAATTGTATACATTTCAATTTTACACCAAAGTACTTACTGCAAACCTAATGGAAACACCTTAGGCTAACTTTCCACATGATTATGAGTAGTTTGAAAGTTGTTTCATGGCTGTACACATTAACACATAAAAGTTGTTATGTCAGTGCATACAATGCTTAGACAATACAAATAGTATACATTTCAATTTTGCACGAAAGCACTTACTGCAAACCTAATGGAAACACTTTAGGTTAACTTCCCACATGATTCTGAGATGACTGAAAGTTGTTTCATACCTGTGCACATAAAGGCAAAAAAGTTGATTTCACAGTGAATAGAATGCTTTGACTTAAAAGTAGTATACATTTCAATTGTACTCAAAAGTCCTGTCTGCAAACCTAATGGAAACACATTTGCTTAACTTCCCACATGAGTATGACTAGGTTTAAAGTTGTTTCATGCCTCAGTTCATCAAGACAATAAAGTTACTTTCTCAGTACTACTATGCTCTGACATTAAGGTAGTACACATCTGAATTTTACACCAAAGTACTTACTGCAAACCTAATGGAAACAACTTAGATTAACTTCCCACATGATTCTGAGATGTCTGAAATTTGTTTCATACCTGTGCACATCAAGACAAAAAAGTTGTTTTCCAGTGCATGCAATGCTTTTACAATACAAATGGTATACATTTCAATTTTACACCAAAGCACTTACTGCAAACCTAATGGAAACACCTTAGGCTAACTTCCCACATGATTATGAGTAGTTTGAAAGTTGTTTCGTGGCTGTACACATCAACAGAAAAAAGTTGTTATCTCAGTGCATGCAATGCTTAGACAATACAAATAGTATACATTTCAATTTTACACCAAAGCACTTACTGCAAACCTAATGGAAACACCTTAGGTTAACTTCCCACATGATTCTGAGATGTCTGAAAGTTGTTTCATACCTGTGCACATAAAGACAAAAAAGTTGATTTCACAGTGAATAGAATGCTTTGACATAAAAGTAGTATACATTTCAATTGTACTCAAAAGTCCTGTCTGCAACCCTAATGCAAACACATTTGGTTAACTTCCCACATGAGTATGACTAGGTTTAAAGTTGTTTCATACCTCAGTTCATCAAGACAAAAAAGTTACTTCCTCAGTACTACTATGCTCTGACATTAAGGTAGTACACATCTGAATTTTACACCAAAGTGCTTACTGCAAACTAATGGAAACACCTTAGGTTAACTTCCCACATGATTATGAGTAGTTTGAAAGGTTTTTCATGGCTGTACACATCAACACAAAAAAGTTGTTATCTCAGTGCATGCAATGCTGAGACAATACAAATAGTATACATTTCAATTTTACACCAAAGTACTTACTGCAAACCTAATGGAAACAACTTAGATTAACTTCCCACATGATTCTGAGATGTCTGAAATTTGTTTCATACCTGTGCACATCAAGACAAAAAAGTTGTTTTCCAGTGCATGCAATGCTTTTACAATACAAATGGTATACATTTCAATTTTACACCAAAGCACTTACTGCAAACCTAATGGAAACACCTTAGGCTAACTTCCCACATGATTATGAGTAGTTTGAAAGTTGTTTCGTGGCTGTACACATCAACAGAAAAAAGTTGTTATCTCAGTGCATGCAATGCTTAGACAATACAAATAGTATACATTTCAATTTTACACCAAAGCACTTACTGCAAACCTAATGGAAACACCTTAGGTTAACTTCCCACATGATTCTGAGATGTCTGAAAGTTGTTTCATACCTGTGCACATAAAGACAAAAAAGTTGATTTCACAGTGAATAGAATGCTTTGACATAAAAGTAGTATACATTTCAATTGTACTCAAAAGTCCTGTCTGCAACCCTAATGCAAACACATTTGGTGAACTTCCCACATGAGTATGACTAGGTTTAAAGTTGTTTCATGCCTCAGTTCATCAAGACAATAAAGTTACTTTCTCAGTACTACTATGCTCTGACATTAAGGTAGTACACATCTGAATTTTACACCAAAGTACTTACTGCAAACTAATGCAAACACCTTAGGTTAACTTCCCACATGATTATGAGTAGTTTGAAAGTTGTTTCATGGCTGTACACATCAACACAAAAAAGTTGTTATCTCAGTGCATGCAATGTTCAGACAATACAAATAGTATACATTTCAATTTTACACCAAAGCCCTTACTGCAAACCTAATGGAAACAACTTAGATTAACTTCCCACATGATTATGAGTAGTTTGAAAGTTGTTTCATGGCTGTACACATTAACACAAAAAAGTTGTTATCTCAGTGCATACAATGCTTAGACAATACAAATAGTATACATTTCAATTTTACACGAAAGCACTTACTGCAAACCTAATGGAAACACTTTAGGTTAACTTCCCACATGATTCTGAGATGACTGAAAGTTGTTTCATACCTGTGCACATAAAGGCAAAAAAGTTGATTTCACAGTGAATAGAATGCTTTGACTTAAAAGTAGTATACATTTCAATTGTACTCAAAAGTCCTGTCTGCAAACCTAATGGAAACACATTTGGTTAACTTCCCACATGAGTATGACTAGGTTTAAAGTTGTTTCATGCCTCAGTTCATCAAGACAATAAAGTTACTTTCTCAGTACTACTATGCTCTGACATTAAGGTAGTACACATCTGAATTTTACAGCAAAGTACTTACTGCAAACAAATGGAAACACCTTCGGTTAACTTCCCACATGATTATGAGTAGTTAGAAAGTTGTTTCATGGCTGTACACATCAACACCAAAAAGTTGTTATCTCAGTGCATGCAATCCTTAGACAATACAAATAGTATACATTTCAATTTTACACCAAAGTACTTACTGCAAACCTAATGGAAACAACTTAGATTAACTTCCCACATGATTCTGAGATATCTGAAAGTTGTTTCATACCTGTGTACTTCAAGACAAAGAAGTTGTTTTCTCAGTGCCTGCAATGCTTAGACAATACAAATAGTATACATTTCAATTTTACACCAAAGCACTTACTGCAAACATAATGGAAACACCTTAGGTTAACTTCCCACATGATTCTGAGATGTCTGAAAGTTGTTTCATACCTGTGCACATCAAGACAAAAAAGTTGTTTTCTCAGAGCATGCAATGCTTTTACAATACATATAGTATACATTTCAATTTTACACCAAAGCACTTACTGCATACCTAATGGAAACACCTTAGGTTAACTTTCCACATGATTATGAGTAGTTTGAAAGTTGTTTCATGGCTGTACACATAAACACAAAAAAGTTGTAATCTCAGTGCATGCAATGCTTAGACAATACAAATAGTATACATTTCAATTTTACACAAAAGCACTTACTGCAAACCTAATTGAAACACTTTAGGTTAACTTCCCACATGATTCTGAGATGTCTGAAAGTTGTTTCATACCGGTGCACATAAAGACAAAAAAGTTGATTTCACAGTGAATAGAATGCTTTGACATAAAAGTAGTATACATTTCAATTGTACTCAAAAGTCCTGACTGCAAACATAATGCAAAAACATTTGGTTTACTTCCCACATGAGTATGACTAGGTTTAAAGTTGTTTCATACCTCAGTTCATCAAGACAAAAAAGTTACTTTCTCAGTACTACTATGCTCTGACATTAAGGTAGTAGACATCTGAATTTTACACCAAAGTACATAATGCAAACTAATGGAAACACCTTAGGTTAACTTCCCACATGATTATGAGTAGTTAGAAAGTTGTTTCATGGCTGTACACATCAACACCAAAAAGTTGTTATCTCAGTGCATGCAATGCTTAGACAATACAAATTGTATACATTTCAATTTTACACCAAAGTACTTACTGCAAACCTAATGGAAACAACTTAGATTAACTTCCCACATGATTCTGAGATATCTGAAATTGTTTCATACCTGTGCACATCAAGACAAAAAAGTTGTTTTCTCAGTGCATGCATTGCTTATACAATACAAATAGTATACATTTCAATTTCACACCAAAGCACTTACTGCAAACCGAATGGAAACACCTTAGGTTAACTTTCCACATGATTATGAGTAGTTTGAAAGTTGTTTCATGGCTGTACACATCAACAGAAAAAAGTTGTTATCTCAGTGCATGCAATGCTTAGACAATACAAATAGTATACATTTCAATTTTACACCAAAGCACTTACTGCAAACCTAATGGAAACACCTTAGGTTAACATCCCACATGATTATGCAATGTCCGAAAGTTGTTTCTTACCTGTCCACATAAAGACAAAAAAGTTGATTTCACAGTGAATAGAATGCTTTGACACAAAAGTAGTATACATTTCAATTGTACTCAAAAGTCCTGACTGCAAACCTAATGGAAACACATTTGGTTAACTTCCCACATGAGTATGACTAGGTTTAAAGTTGTTTCATACCTCAGTTCATCAAGACAAAAAAGTTACTTCCTCAGTACTACTATGCTCTGACATTAAGGTAGTACACATCTGAATTTTACACCAAAGTGCTTACTGCAAACTAATGGAAACACCTTAGGTTAACTTCCCACATGATTATGAGTAGTTTGAAAGGTTTTTCATGGCTGTACACATCAACACAAAAAAGTTGTTATCTCAGTGCATGCAATGCTGAGACAATACAAATAGTATACATTTCAATTTTACACCAAAGTACTTACTGCAAACCTAATGGAAACAACTTAGATTAACTTCCCACATGATTCTGAGATGTCTGAAATTTGTTTCATACCTGTGCACATCAAGACAAAAAAGTTGTTTTCCAGTGCATGCAATGCTTTTACAATACAAATGGTATACATTTCAATTTTACACCAAAGCACTTACTGCAAACCTAATGGAAACACCTTAGGCTAACTTCCCACATGATTATGAGTAGTTTGAAAGTTGTTTCGTGGCTGTACACATCAACAGAAAAAAGTTGTTATCTCAGTGCATGCAATGCTTAGACAATACAAATAGTGTACATTTCAATTTTACACCAAAGCACTTACTGCAAACCTAATGGAAACACCTTAGGTTAACTTCCCACATGATTCTGAGATGTCTGAAAGTTGTTTCATACCTGTGCACATAAAGACAAAAAAGTTGATTTCACAGTGAATAGAATGCTTTGACATAAAAGTAGTATACATTTCAATTGTACTCAAAAGTCCTGTCTGCAACCCTAATGCAAACACATTTGGTGAACTTCCCACATGAGTATGACGAGGTTTAAAGTTGTTTCATGCCTCAGTTCATCAAGACAATAAAGTTACTTTCTCAGTACTACTATGCTCTGACATTAAGGTAGTACACATCTGAATTTTACACCAAAGTACTTACTGCAAACTAATGCAAACACCTTAGGTTAACTTCCCACATGATTATGAGTAGTTTGAAAGTTGTTTCATGGCTGTACACATCAACACAAAAAAGTTGTTATCTCAGTGCATGCAATGTTCAGACAATACAAATAGTATACATTTCAATTTTACACCAAAGTACTTACTGCAAACCTAATGGAAACAACTTAGATTAACTTCCCACATGATTCTGAGATGTCTGAAAGTTGTTTCATACCTGTGCACATCAAGACAAAAAAGTTGTTTTCTCAGTGCATGCAATGCTTTTACAATACAAATGGTATACATTTCAATTTTACACCAAAGCACTTACTGCAAACCTAATGGAAACACCTTAGGCTAACTTTCCACATGATTATGAGTAGTTTAAAAGTTGTTTCATGGCTGTACACATCAACACAAAAAAGTTGTTATCTCAGTGCATGCAATGCTTTGACAATACAAATAGTATACATTTCAATTTTACACCAAAGCCCTTACTGCAAACCTAATGGAAACAACTTAGATTAACTTCCCACATGATTCTGAGATATCTGAAAGTTGTTTCATACCTGTGCACATCAAGACAAAAAAGTTGTTTTCTCAGTGCATGCAATGCTTTTACAATACATATAGTATACATTTCAATTTTACACCAAAGCACTTACTGCAAACCTAATGGAAACACCTTAGGTTAACTTTCCACATGATTATGAGCAGTTTGAAAGTTGTTTCATGGCTGTACACATAAACACAAAAAAGTTGTTATCTCAGTGCATGCAATGCTTAGACAATACAAATAGTATACATTTCAATTTTACACAAAAGCACTTACTGCAAACCTAATGGAAATACTTTAGGTTAACTTCCCACATGATTCTGAGATGTCTGAAAGTTGTTTCATACCTGTGCACATAAAGACAAAAAAGTTGATTTCACAGTGAATAGAATGCTTTGACATAAAAGTAGTATACATTTCAATTGTACTCAAAAGTCCTGACTGCAAACCTAATGCAAACACATTTGGTTTACTTCCCACATGAGTATGAATAGGTTTAAAGTTGTTTCATACCTCAGTTCATCAAGACAATAAAGTTACTTTCACAGTACTACTATGCTCTGACATTAAGGTAGTACACATCTGAATTTTACACCAAAGTACTTACTGCAAACTAATGGAAACACCTTAGGTTAACTTCCCACATGATTATGAGTAGTTTGAAAGTTATTTCATGGCTGTACACATCAACACAAAAAAGTTGTTATCTCAGTGCATGCAATGCTTAGACAATACAAATAGTATACATTTCAATTTTACACCAAAGTACTTACTGCAAACCTAATGGAAACAACTTAGATTAACTTCCCACATGATTCTGAGATGTCTGAAAGTTGTTTCATACCTGTGCACATCAAGACAAAAAAGTTGTTTTCTCAGTGCATGCAATGCTTTTACAACGCAAATGGTATTCATTTCAATTTTACACCAAAGCACTTACTGCAAACCTAATGGAAACACCTTAGGCTAACTTTCCACATGATTATGAATAGTTTAAAAGTTGTTTCATGGCTGTACACATCAACACAAAAAAGTTGTTATCTCAGTGCATGCAATGCTTAGACAATACAAATAGTATACATTTCAATTTTACACCAAAGCCCTTACTGCAAACCTCATGGAAACAACGTAGATTAACTTCCCACATGATTCTGAGATATCTGAAAGTTGTTTCATACCTGTGCACATCAAGACAAAAAAGTTGTTTTCTCAGTGCATGCAATGCTTTTACAATACATATAGTATACATTTCAATTTTACACCAAAGCACTTACTGCAAACCTAAAGGAAACACCTTAGGTTAACTTTCCATATGATTATGAGTAGTTTGAAAGTTGTTTCATGGCTGTACACATAAACACAAAAAAGTTGTTATCTCAGTGCATGCAATGCTTAGACAATACAAATAGTATACATTTCAATTTTACACCAAAGCACTTACTGCAAACCTAATGGAAACACCTTAGGTTAACATCCCACATGATTATGCAATGTCCGAAAGTTGTTTCTTACCTGTCCACATAAAGACAAAAAAGTTGATTTCACAGTGAATAGAATGCTTTGACACAAAAGTAGTATACATTTCAATTGTACTCAAAAGTCCTGACTGCAAACCTAATGCAAACACATTTGGTTAACTTCCCACATGAGTATGACTAGGTTTAAAGTTGTTTCATACCTCAGTTCATCAAGACAAAAAAGTTACTTCCTCAGTACTACTATGCTCTGACATTAAGGTAGTACACATCTGAATTTTACACCAAAGTGCTTACTGCAAACTAATGGAAACACCTTAGGTTAACTTCCCACATGATTATGAGTAGTTTGAAAGGTTTTTCATGGCTGTACACATCAACACAAAAAAGTTGTTATCTCAGTGCATGCAATGCTGAGACAATACAAATAGTATACATTTCAATTTTACACCAAAGTACTTACTGCAAACCTAATGGAAACAACTTAGATTAACTTCCCACATGATTCTGAGATGTCTGAAATTTGTTTCATACCTGTGCACATCAAGACAAAAAAGTTGTTTTCCAGTGCATGCAATGCTTTTACAATACAAATGGTATACATTTCAATTTTACACCAAAGCACTTACTGCAAACCTAATGGAAACACCTTAGGCTAACTTCCCACATGATTATGAGTAGTTTGAAAGTTGTTTCGTGGCTGTACACATCAACAGAAAAAAGTTGTTATCTCAGTGCATGCAATGCTTAGACAATACAAATAGTATACATTTCAATTTTACACCAAAGCACTTACTGCAAACCTAATGGAAACACCTTAGGTTAACTTCCCACATGATTCTGAGATGTCTGAAAGTTGTTTCATACCTGTGCACATAAAGACAAAAAAGTTGATTTCACAGTGAATAGAATGCTTTGACATAAAAGTAGTATACATTTCAATTGTACTCAAAAGTCCTGTCTGCAACCCTAATGCAAACACATTTGGTGAACTTCCCACATGAGTATGACGAGGTTTAAAGTTGTTTCATGCCTCAGTTCATCAAGACAATAAAGTTACTTTCTCAGTACTACTATGCTCTGACATTAAGGTAGTACACATCTGAATTTTACACCAAAGTACTTACTGCAAACTAATGCAAACACCTTAGGTTAACTTCCCACATGATTATGAGTAGTTTGAAAGTTGTTTCATGGCTGTACACATCAACACAAAAAAGTTGTTATCTCAGTGCATGCAATGTTCAGACAATACAAATAGTATACATTTCAATTTTACACCAAAGTACTTACTGCAAACCTAATGGAAACAACTTAGATTAACTTCCCACATGATTCTGAGATGTCTGAAAGTTGTTTCATACCTGTGCACATCAAGACAAAAAAGTTGTTTTCTCAGTGCATGCAATGCTTTTACAATACAAATGGTATACATTTCAATTTTACACCAAAGCACTTACTGCAAACCTAATGGAAACACCTTAGGCTAACTTTCCACATGATTATGAGTAGTTTAAAAGTTGTTTCATGGCTGTACACATCAACACAAAAAAGTTGTTATCTCAGTGCATGCAATGCTTAGACAATACAAATAGTATACATTTCAATTTTACACCAAAGCCCTTACTGCAAACCTAATGGAAACAACTTAGATTAACTTCCCACATGATTCTGAGATATCTGAAAGTTGTTTCATACCTGTGCACATCAAGACAAAAAAGTTGTTTTCTCAGTGCATGCAATGCTTTTACAATACATATAGTATACATTTCAATTTTACACCAAAGCACTTACTGCAAACCTAATGGAAACACCTTAGGTTAACTTTCCACATGATTATGAGCAGTTTGAAAGTTGTTTCATGGCTGTACACATAAAGACAAAAAAGTTGATTTCACAGTGAATAGAATGCTTTGACATAAAAGTAGTATACATTTCAATTGTACTCAAAAGTCCTGACTGCAAACCTAATGCAAACACATTTGGTTTAATTCCCACATGAGTATGACTAGGTTTAAAGTTGTTTCATACCTCAGTTCATCAAGACAAAAAAGTTACTTTCTCAGTACTACTATGCTCTGACATTAAGGTAGTAGACATCTGAATTTTACACCAAAGTACATACTGCAAACTAATGGAAACACCTTAGGTTAACTTCCCACATGATTATGAGTAGTTTGAAAGTTGTTTCATGGCTGTACACATCATCACAAAAAAGTTGTTATCTCAGTGCATGCAATGCTTAGACAATACAAATAGTATACATTTCAATTTTACACCAAAGTACTTACTGCAAACCTAATGGAAACAACTTAGATTAACTTCCCAAATGATTCTGAGATTTCTGAAAGTTGTTTCATACCTGTGCACATTATGACAAAAAAGTTGTTATCTCAGTGCATGCAATGCTTAGACAATTCAAGTAGTATACATTTCAATTTTACACCAAAGCCCTTACTGCAAACCTAATGGAAACAACTAAGATTAACTTCCCACATGATTCTGAGATATCTGAGAGTTGTTTCATACCTGTGCACATCAAGGCAAAAAAGTTGTTTTCTCAGTGCATGCAATGCTTTTACAATACATATAGTATACATTTCAATTTTACACCAAAGCACTTACTGCAAACCTAATGGAAACACCTTAGGTTAACTTCCCACATGATTATGAGTAGTTTGAAAGTTGTTTCATGGCTGTAGACATTAAAACAAAAAACTTGTTATCTCAGTGCATGCAATGTTTAGACAATACAAATTGTATACATTTCAATTTTACACCAAACTACTTACTGCAAACCTAATGGAAACACCTTAGGCTAACTTTCCACATGATTATGAGTAGTTTGAAAGTTGTTTCATGGCTGTACACATTAACACAAAAAAGTTGTTATCTCAGTGCATACAATGCTTAGACAATATAGATAGTACACATTTCAATTTTACACGAAAGCACTTACTGCAAACCTAATGAAAACACTTTAGGTTAACTTCCCACATGATTCTGAGATGACTGAAAGTTGTTTCATACCTGTGCACATAAAGGCAAAAAAGTTGATTTCACAGTGAATAGAATGCTTTGACTTAAAAGTAGTATACATTTCAATTGTACTCAAAAGTCCTGTCTGCAAACCTAATGGAAACACATTTGGTTAACTTCCCACATGAGTATGACTAGGTTTAAAGTTGTTTCATGCCTCAGTTCATCAAGACAATAAAGTTACTTTCTCAGTACTACTATGCTCTGACATTAAGGTAGTACACATCTGAATTTTACACCAAAGTACTTACTGCAAACAAATGGAAACACCTTCGGTTAACTTCCCACATGATTATGAGATATCTGAAATTGTTTCATACCTGTGCACATCAAGACAAAAAAGTTGTTTTCTCAGTGCATGCATTGCTTATACAATACAAATAGTATACATTTCACTTTCACACCAAAGCACTTACTGCAAACCTAATGGAAACACCTTAGGTTAACTTTCCACATGATTATGAGTAGTTCGAAAGTTGTTTCATGGCTGTACACATCAACAGAAAAAATTTGTTATCTCAGTGCATGCAATGCTTTTACAATACAAATGGTATACATTTCAATTTTACACCAAAGCCCTTACTGCAAACCTAATGGAAACAACTTAGATTAACTTCCCAGATGATTCTGAGACATCTGAAATTGTTTCATACCTGTGCACATCAAGACAAAAAAGTTGTTTTCTCAGTGCATGCAATGCTTTTACAATACATATAGTATACATTTCAATTTTACACCAAAGCACTTACTGCAAACCTAATGGAAACACCTTAGGTTAACTTCCCACATGATTATGAGTAGTTTGAAAGTTGTTTCATGGCTGTAGACATTAAAACAAAAAACTTGTTATCTCAGTGCATGCAATGTTTAGACAATACAAATTGTATACATTTCAATTTTACACCAAACTACTTACTGCAAACCTAATGGAAACACCTTAGGCTAACTTTCCACATGATTATGAGTAGTTTGAAAGTTGTTTCATGGCTGTACACATTAACACAAAAAAGTTGTTATCTCAGTGCATACAATGCTTAGACAATATAAATAGTACACATTTCAATTTTACACGAAAGCACTTACTGCAAACCTAATGGAAACACTTTAGGTTAACTTCCCACATGATTCTGAGATGACTGAAAGTTGTTTCATACCTGTGCACATAAAGGCAAAAAAGTTGATTTCACAGTGAATAGAATGCTTTGACTTAAAAGTAGTATACATTTCAATTGTACTCAAAAGTCCTGTCTGCAAACCTAATGGAAACACATTTGGTTAACTTCCCACATGAGTATGACTAGGTTTAAAGTTGTTTCATGCCTCAGTTCATCAAGACAATAAAGTTACTTTCTCAGTACTACTATGCTCTGACATTAAGGTAGTACACATCTGAATTTTACACCAAAGTACTTACTGCAAACAAATGGAAACACCTTCGGTTAACTTCCCACATGATTATGAGATATCTGAAATTGTTTCATACCTGTGCACATCAAGACAAAAAAGTTGTTTTCTCAGTGCATGCATTGCTTATACAATACAAATAGTATACATTTCACTTTCACACCAAAGCACTTACTGCAAACCTAATGGAAACACCTTAGGTTAACTTTCCACATGATTATGAGTAGTTCGAAAGTTGTTTCATGGCTGTACACATCAACAGAAAAAATTTGTTATCTCAGTGCATGCAATGCTTTTACAATACAAATGGTATACATTTCAATTTTACACCAAAGCCCTTACTGCAAACCTAATGGAAACAACTTAGATTAACTTCCCAGATGATTCTGAGACATCTGAAATTGTTTCATACCTGTGCACATCAAGACAAAAAAGTTGTTTTCTCAGTGCATGCATTGCTTATACAATACAAATAGTATCCATTTCAATTTCACACCAAAGCACTTACTGCAAACCTAATGGAAACACCTTAGGTTAACTTTCCACATGATTATGAGTAGTTTGAAAGTTGTTTCATGGCTGTACACATCAACAGAAAAAAGTTGTTATCTCAGTGCATGCAATGCTTAGACAATACAAATAGTATACATTTCAATTTTACACCAAAGCACTTACTGCAAACCTAATGGAAACACCTTAGGTTAACATCCCACATGATTATGACAAGTCCGGAAGTTGTTTCTTACCTGTCCACATAAAGACAAAAAAGTTGATTTCACAGTGATTAGAATGCTTTGACACAAAAGTAGTATACATTTCAATTGTACTCAAAAGTCCCGACTGCAAACCTAATGCAAACACATTTGGTTAACTTCCCACATGAGTATGACTAGGTTTAAAGTTGTTTCATACCTCAGTTCATCAAGACAAAAAAGTTACTTCCTCAGTACTACTATGCTCTGACATTAAGGTAGTACACATCTGAATTTTACACCAAAGTGCTTACTGCAAACTAATGTAAACACCTTAGGTTAACTTCCCACATGATTATGAGTGGTTTGAAAGTTTTTTCATGGCTGTACACATCAACACAAAAAAGTTGTTATCTCAGTGCATGCAATGCTGAGACAATACAAATAGTATACATTTCAATTTTACACCAAAGTACTTACTGCAAACCTAATGGAAACAACTTAGATTAACTTCCCACATGATTCTGAGATGTCTGAAATTTGTTTCATACCTGTGCACATCAAGACAAAAAAGTTGTTTTCCAGTGCATGCAATGCTTTTACAATACAAATGGTATACATTTCAATTTTACACCAAAGCACTTACTGCAAACCTAATGGAAACACCTTAGGATAACTTTCCACATGATTATGAGTAGTTTGAAAGTTGTTTCATGGCTGTACACATCAACAGAAAAAAGTTATTATCTCAGTGCATGCAATGCTTAGACAATACAAATAGTATACATTTCAATTTTACAACAAAGCACTTACTGCAAACCTAATGGAAACAACTTAGATTAACTTCCCACATGATTCTGAGATATCTGAAATTGTTTCATACCTGTGCACATCAAGACAAAAAATTTGTTTTCTCAGTGCATGCATTGCTTATACAATACAAATAGTATACATTTCAATTTCACACCAAAGCACTTACTGCAAACCTAATGGAAACACCTTAGGCTAACTTTCCACATGATTATGAGTAGTTTGAAAGCTGTTTCATGGCTGTACACATCCACACAAAAAAGTTGTTATCTCAGTGCATGCAATGCTTAGACAAAACAAATAGTATACATTTCAATTTTACACCAAAGCCCTTACTGAAAACCTAACGGAAACAACATAGATTAACTTCCCACATGATTCTGAGATATCTGAAAGTTGTTTCATACCTGTGCACATCAAGACAAAAAAGTTGTTTTCTCAGTGCATGCAATGCTTATACAATACAAATAGTATACATTTCAATTTCACACCAAAGCACTTACTGCAAACCTAATGGAAACACCTTAGGTTAACTTCCCAAATGATTCTGAGATGTCTGAAAGTTGTTTCTTACCTGTGCACATGAAGACAAAAAAGTTGATTTCACAGTGAATAGAATGCTTTGACACAAAAGTAGTATACATTTCAATTGTACTCAAAAGTCCTGACTGCAAACCTAATGCAAACACATTTGGTTAACTTCCCACATGAGTATGACTAGGTTTAAAGTTGTTTCATACCTCAGTTCATCAAGACAAAAAAGTTACTTTCTCAGTACTACTGTGCTCTGACATTAAGGTAGTACACATCTGAATTTTACACCAAAGTACTTACTGCAAACTAATGGAAACACCTTAGGTTAACTTCCCATATGATTATGAGTAGTTTGAAAGTTGTTTCATGGCTGTACACATCAACACAAAAAAGTTGTTATCTCAGTGCATGCAATGCTTAGACAATACAAATAGTATACATTTCAATTTTACAGCAAAGTATTTACTGCAAACCTAATGGAAACAACTTAGATTAACTTCCCACATGATTCTGAGATATCTGAAAGTTGTTTCATACCTGTGTACTTCAAGACAAAGAGGTTGTTTTCTCAGTGCCTGCAATGCTTAGACAATACAAATAGTATACATTTCAATTTTACACCAAAGCACTTACTGCAAACATAATGGAAACACCTTAGGTTAACTTCCCACATGATTCTGAGATGTCTGAAAGTTGTTTCATACCTGTGCACATCAAGACAAAAAAGTTGTTTTCTCAGAGCATGCAATGCTTTTACAATACATATAGTATACATTTCAATTTTACACCAAAGCACTTACTGCATACCTAATGGAAACACCTTAGGTTAACTTTCCACATGATTATGAGTAGTTTGAAAGTTGTTTCATGGCTGTACACATAAACACAAAAAAGTTGTAATCTCAGTGCATGCAATGCTTAGACAATACAAATAGTATACATTTCAATTTTACACAAAAGCACTTACTGCAAACCTAATTGAAACACTTTAGGTTAACTTCCCACATGATTCTGAGATGTCTGAAAGTTGTTTCATACCGGTGCACATAAAGACAAAAAAGTTGATTTCACTGTGAATAGAATGCTTTGACATAAAAGTAGTATACATTTCAATTGTACTCAAAAGTCCTGACTGCAAACATAATGCAAAAACATTTGGTTTACTTCCCACATGAGTATAACTAGGTTTAAAGTTGTTTCATACCTCAGTTCATCAAGACAAAAAAGTTACTTTCTCAGTACTACTATGCTCTGACATTAAGGTAGTAGACATCTGAATTTTACACCAAAGTACATACTGCAAACTAATGGAAACACCTTAGGTTAACTTCCCACATGATTATGAGTAGTTAGAAAGTTGTTTCATGGCTGTACACATCAACACCAAAAAGTTGTTATCTCAGTGCATGGAATGCTTAGACAATACAAATTGTATACATTTCAATTTTACACCAAAGTACTTACTGCAAACCTAATGGAAACAACTTAGATTAACTTCCCACATGATTCTGAGATATCTGAAATTGTTTCATACTTGTGCACATCAAGACAAAAAAGTTGTTTTCTCAGTGAATGCATTGCTTATACAATACAAATAGTATACATTTCAATTTCACACCAAAGCACTTACTGCAAACCGAATGGAAACACCTTAGGTTAACTTTCTACATGATTATGAGTAGTTTGAAAGTTGTTTCATGGCTGTACACATCAACAGAAAAAAGTTGTTATCTCAGTGCATGCAATGCTTAGACAATACAAATAGTATACATTTCAATTTTACACCAAAGCACTTACTGCAAACCTAATGGAAACACCTTAGGTTAACATCCCACATGATTATGCAATGTCCGAAAGTTGTTTCTTACCTGTCCACATAAAGAAAAAAAAGTTGATTTCACAGTGAATAGAATGCTTTGACACAAAAGTAGTATACATTTCAATTGTACTCAAAAGTCCTGACTGCAAACCTAATGCAAACACATTTGGTTAACTTCCCACATGAGTATGACTAGGTTTAAAGTTGTTTCATACCTCAGTTCATCAAGACAAAAAAGTTACTTCCTCAGTACTACTATGCTCTGACATTAAGGTAGTACACATCTGAATTTTACACCAAAGTGCTTACTGCAAACTAATGGAAACACCTTAGGTTAACTTCCCACATGATTATGAGTAGCTTGAAAGTTTTTTCATGGCTGTACACATCAACACAAAAAAGTTGTTATCTCAGTGCATGCAATGCTGAGACAATACAAATAGTATACATTTCAATTTTACACCAAAGTACTTACTGCAAACCTAATGGAAACAACTTAGATTAACTTCCCACATGATTCTGAGATGTCTGAAATTTGTTTCATACCTGTGCACATCAAGATAAAAAAGTTGTTTTCCAGTGCATGCAATGCTTTTACAATACAAATGGTATACATTTCAATTTTACACCAAAGCACTTACTGCAAACCTAATGGAAACACCTTATGCTAACTTCCCACATGATTATGAGTAGTTTGAAAGTTGTTTCGTGGCTGTACACATCAACAGAAAAAAAGTTGTTATCTCAGTGCATGCAATGCTTAGACAATACAAATAGTATACATTTCAATTTTACACCAAAGCACTTACTGCAAACCTAATGGAAACACCATAGGTTAACTTCCCACATGATTCTGAGATGTCTGAAAGTTGTTTCATACCTGTGCACATAAAGACAAAAAAGTTGATTTCACAGTGAATAGAATGCTTTGACATAAAAGTAGTATACATTTCAATTGTACTCAAAAGTCCTGTCTGCAACCCTAATGCAAACACATTTGGTGAACTTCCCACATGAGTATGACTAGGTTTAAAGTTGTTTCATGCCTCAGTTCATCAAGACAATAAAGTTACTTTCTCAGTACTACTATGCTCTGACATTAAGGTAGTACACATCTGAATTTTACACCAAAGTACTTACTGCAAACTAATGCAAACACCTTAGGTTAACTTCCCACATGATTATGAGTAGTTTGAAAGTTTTTTCATGGCTGTACACATCAACACAAAAAAGTTGTTATCTCAGTGCATGCAATGCTGAGACAATACAAATAGTATACATTTCAATTTTACACCAAAGTACTTACTGCAAACCTAATGGAAACAACTTAGATTAACTTCCCACATGATTCTGAGATGTCTGAAATTTGTTTCATACCTGTGCACATCAAGACAAAAAAGTTGTTTTCCAGTGCATGCAATGCTTTTACAATACAAATGGTATACATTTCAATTTTACACCAAAGCACTTACTGCAAACCTAATGGAAACACCTTAGGTTAACTTCCCACATGATTCTGAGATGTCTGAAAGTTGTTTCATACCTGTGCACATAAAGACAAAAAAGTTGATTTCACAGTGAATAGAATGCTTTGACATAAAAGTAGTATACATTTCAATTGTACTCAAAAGTCCTGTCTGCAACCCTAATGCAAACACATTTGGTGAACTTCCCACATGAGTATGACTAGGTTTAAAGTTGTTTCATGCCTCAGTTCATCAAGACAATAAAGTTACTTTCTCAGTACTACTATGCTCTGACATTAAGGTAGTACACATCTGAATTTTACACCAAAGTACTTACTGCAAACTAATGCAAACACCTTAGGTTAACTTCCCACATGATTATGAGTAGTTTGAAAGTTGTTTCATGGCTGTACACATCAACACAAAAAAGTTGTTATCTCAGTGCATGCAATGTTCAGACAATACAAATAGTATACATTTCAATTTTACACCAAAGTACTTACTGCAAACCTAATGGAAACAACTTAGATTAACTTCCCACATGATTCTGAGATGTCTGAAAGTTGTTTCATACCTGTGCACATCAAGACAAAAAAGTTGTTTTCTCAGTGCATGCAATGCTTTTACAATACAAATGGTATACATTTCAATTTTACACCAAAGCACTTACTGCAAACCTAATGGAAACACCTTAGGCTAACTTTCCACATGATTATGAGTAGTTTAAAAGTTGTTTCATGGCTGTACACATCAACACAAAAAAGTTGTTATCTCAGTGCATGCAATGCTTAGACAATACAAATAGTATACATTTCAATTTTACACCAAAGCCCTTACTGCAAACCTAATGGAAACAACTTAGATTAACTTCCCACATGATTCTGAGATATCTGAAAGTTGTTTCATACCTGTGCACATCAAGACAAAAAAGTTGTTTTCTCAGTGCATGCAATGCTTTTACAATACATATAGTATACATTTCAATTTTACACCAAAGCACTTACTGCAAATCTAATGGAAACACCTTAGGTTAACTTTCCACATGATTATGAGCAGTTTGAAAGTTGTTTCATGGCTGTACACATAAACACAAAAAAGTTGTTATCTCAGTGCATGCAATGCTTAGACAATACAAATAGTATACATTTCAATTTTACACAAAAGCACTTACTGCAAACCTAATGGAAACACTTTAGGTTAACTTCCCACATGATTCTGAGATGTCTGAAAGTTGTTTCATACCTGTGCACATAAAGACAAAAAAGTTGATTTCACAGTGAATAGAATGCTTTGACATAAAAGTAGTATACATTTCAATTGTACTCAAAAGTCCTGACTGCAAACCTAATGCAAACACATTTGGTTTACTTCCCACATGAGTATGACTAGGTTTAAAGTTGTTTCATACCTCAGTTCATCAAGACAATAAAGTTACTTTCACAGTACTACTATGCTCTGACATTAAGGTAGCACACATCTGAATTTTACACCAAAGTACTTACTGCAAACTAATGGAAACACCTTAGGTTAACTTCCCACATGATTATGAGTAGTTTGAAAGTTATTTCATGGCTGTACACATCAACACAAAAAAGTTGTTATCTCAGTGCATGCAATGCTGAGACAATACAAATAGTATACATTTCAATTTTACACCAAAGTACTTACTGCAAACCTAATGGAAACAACTTAGATTAACTTCCCACATGATTCTGAGATGTCTGAAATTTGTTTCATACCTGTGCACATCAAGATAAAAAAGTTTTTTCCAGTGCATGCAATGCTTTTACAATACAAATGGTATACATTTCAATTTTACACCAAAGCACTTACTGCAAACCTAATGGAAACACCTTATGCTAACTTCCCACATGATTATGAGTAGTTTGAAAGTTGTTTCGTGGCTGTACACATCAACAGAAAAAAGTTGTTATCTCAGTGCATGCAATGCTTAGACAATACAAATAGTATACATTTCAATTTTACACCAAAGCACTTACTGCAAACCTAATGGAAACACCATAGGTTAACTTCCCACATGATTCTGAGATGTCTGAAAGTTGTTTCATACCTGTGCACATAAAGACAAAAAAGTTGATTTCACAGTGAATAGAATGCTTTGACATAAAAGTAGTATACATTTCAATTGTACTCAAAAGTCCTGTCTGCAACCCTAACGCAAACACATTTGGTGAACTTCCCACATGAGTATGACTAGGTTTAAAGTTGTTTCATGCCTCAGTTCATCAAGACAATAAAGTTACTTTCTCAGTACTACTATGCTCTGACATTAAGGTAGTACACATCTGAATTTTACACCAAAGTACTTACTGCAAACTAATGCAAACACCTTAGGTTAACTTCCCACATGATTATGAGTAGTTTGAAAGTTTTTTCATGGCTGTACACATCAACACAAAAAAGTTGTTATCTCAGTGCATGCAATGCTGAGACAATACAAATAGTATACATTTCAATTTTACACCAAAGTACTTACTGCAAACCTAATGGAAACAACTTAGATTAGCTTCCCACATGATTCTGAGATGTCTGAAAGTTGTTTCATACCTGTGCACATCAAGACAAAAAACTTGTTTTCCAGTGCATGCAATGCTTTTACAATACAAATGGTATACATTTCAATTTTACACCAAAGCACTTACTGCAAACCTAATGGAAACACCTTAGGCTAACTTCCCACATGATTATGAGTAGTTTGAAAGTTGTTTCGTGGCTGTACACATCAACAGAAAAAAGTTGTTATCTCAGTGCATGCAATGCTTAGACAATACAAATAGTATACATTTCAATTTTACACCAAAGCACTTACTGCAAACCTAATGGAAACACCTTAGGTTAACTTCCCACATGATTCTGAGATGTCTGAAAGTTGTTTCATACCTGTGCACATAAAGACAAAAAAGTTGATTTCACAGTGAATAGAATGCTTTGACATAAAAGTAGTATACATTTCAATTGTACTCAAAAGTCCTGTCTGCAACCCTAATGCAAACACATTTGGTGAACTTCCCACATGAGTATGACTAGGTTTAAAGTTGTTTCATGCCTCAGTTCATCAAGACAATAAAGTTACTTTCTCAGTACTACTATGCTCTGACATTAAGGTAGTACACATCTGAATTTTACACCAAAGTACTTACTGCAAACTAATGCAAACACCTTAGGTTAACTTCCCACATGATTATGAGTAGTTTGAAAGTTGTTTCATGGCTGTACACATCAACACAAAAAAGTTGTTATCTCAGTGCATGCAATGTTCAGACAATACAAATAGTATACATTTCAATTTTACACCAAAGTACTTACTGCAAACCTAATGGAAACAACTTAGATTAACTTCCCACATGATTCTGAGATGTCTGAAAGTTGTTTCATACCTGTGCACATCAAGACAAAAAAGTTGTTTTCTCAGTGCATGCAATGCTTTTACAATACAAATGGTATACATTTCAATTTTACACCAAAGCACTTACTGCAAACCTAATGGAAACACCTTAGGCTAACTTTCCACATGATTATGAGTAGTTTAAAAGTTGTTTCATGGCTGTACACATCAACACAAAAAAGTTGTTATCTCAGTGCATGCAATGCTTAGACAATACAAATAGTATACATTTCAATTTTACACCAAAGCCCTTACTGCAAACCTAATGGAAACAACTTAGATTAACTTCCCACATGATTCTGAGATATCTGAAAGTTGTTTCATACCTGTGCACATCAAGACAAAAAAGTTGTTTTCTCAGTGCATGCAATGCTTTTACAATACATATAGTATACATTTCAATTTTACACCAAAGCACTTACTGCAAATCTAATGGAAACACCTTAGGTTAACTTTCCACATGATTATGAGCAGTTTGAAAGTTGTTTCATGGCTGTACACATAAACACAAAAAAGTTGTTATCTCAGTGCATGCAATGCTTAGACAATACAAATAGTATACATTTCAATTTTACACAAAAGCACTTACTGCAAACCTAATGGAAACACTTTAGGTTAACTTCCCACATGATTCTGAGATGTCTGAAAGTTGTTTCATACCTGTGCACATAAAGACAAAAAAGTTGATTTCACAGTGAATAGAATGCTTTGACATAAAAGTAGTATACATTTCAATTGTACTCAAAAGTCCTGTCTGCAACCCTAATGCAAACACATTTGGTGAACTTCCCACATGAGTATGACTAGGTTTAAAGTTGTTTCATGCCTCAGTTCATCAAGACAATAAAGTTACTTTCTCAGTACTACTATGCTCTGACATTAAGGTAGTACACATCTGAATTTTACACCAAAGTACTTACTGCAAACTAATGCAAACACCTTAGGTTAACTTCCCACATGATTATGAGTAGTTTGAAAGTTGTTTCATGGCTGTACACATCAACACAAAAAAGTTGTTATCTCAGTGCATGCAATGTTCAGACAATACAAATAGTATACATTTCAATTTTACACCAAAGTACTTACTGCAAACCTAATGGAAACAACTTAGATTAACTTCCCACATGATTCTGAGATGTCTGAAAGTTGTTTCATACCTGTGCACATCAAGACAAAAAGTTGTTTTCTCAGTGCATGCAATGCTTTTACAATACAAATGGTATACATTTCAATTTTACACCAAAGCACTTACTGCAAACCTAATGGAAACACCTTAGGCTAACTTTCCACATGATTATGAGTAGTTTAAAAGTTGTTTCATGGCTGTACACATCAACACAAAAAAGTTGTTATCTCAGTGCATGCAATGCTTAGACAATACAAATAGTATACATTTCAATTTTACACCAAAGCCCTTACTGCAAACCTAATGGAAACAACTTAGATTAACTTCCCACATGATTCTGAGATATCTGAAAGTTGTTTCATACCTGTGCACATCAAGACAAAAAAGTTGTTTTCTCAGTGCATGCAATGCTTTTACAATACATATAGTATACATTTCAATTTTACACCAAAGCACTTACTGCAAATCTAATGGAAACACCTTAGGTTAACTTTCCACATGATTATGAGCAGTTTGAAAGTTGTTTCATGGCTGTACACATAAACACAAAAAAGTTGTTATCTCAGTGCATGCAATGCTTAGACAATACAAATAGTATACATTTCAATTTTACACAAAAGCACTTACTGCAAACCTAATGGAAACACTTTAGGTTAACTTCCCACATGATTCTGAGATGTCTGAAAGTTGTTTCATACCTGTGCACATAAAGACAAAAAAGTTGATTTCACAGTGAATAGAATGCTTTGACATAAAAGTAGTATACATTTCAATTGTACTCAAAAGTCCTGACTGCAAACCTAATGCAAACACATTTGGTTTACTTCCCACATGAGTATGACTAGGTTTAAAGTTGTTTCATACCTCAGTTCATCAAGACAATAAAGTTACTTTCACAGTACTACTATGCTCTGACATTAAGGTAGCACACATCTGAATTTTACACCAAAGTACTTACTGCAAACTAATGGAAACACCTTAGGTTAACTTCCCACATGATTATGAGTAGTTTGAAAGTTATTTCATGGCTGTACACATCAACACAAAAAAGTTGTTATCTCAGTGCATGCAATGCTGAGACAATACAAATAGTATACATTTCAATTTTACACCAAAGTACTTACTGCAAACCTAATGGAAACAACTTAGATTAACTTCCCACATGATTCTGAGATGTCTGAAATTTGTTTCATACCTGTGCACATCAAGATAAAAAAGTTTTTTCCAGTGCATGCAATGCTTTTACAATACAAATGGTATACATTTCAATTTTACACCAAAGCACTTACTGCAAACCTAATGGAAACACCTTATGCTAACTTCCCACATGATTATGAGTAGTTTGAAAGTTGTTTCGTGGCTGTACACATCAACAGAAAAAAGTTGTTATCTCAGTGCATGCAATGCTTAGACAATACAAATAGTATACATTTCAATTTTACACCAAAGCACTTACTGCAAACCTAATGGAAACACCATAGGTTAACTTCCCACATGATTCTGAGATGTCTGAAAGTTGTTTCATACCTGTGCACATAAAGACAAAAAAGTTGATTTCACAGTGAATAGAATGCTTTGACATAAAAGTAGTATACATTTCAATTGTACTCAAAAGTCCTGTCTGCAACCCTAACGCAAACACATTTGGTGAACTTCCCACATGAGTATGACTAGGTTTAAAGTTGTTTCATGCCTCAGTCATCAAGACAATAAAGTTACTTTCTCAGTACTACTATGCTCTGACATTAAGGTAGTACACATCTGAATTTTACACCAAAGTACTTACTGCAAACTAATGCAAACACCTAGGTTAACTTCCCACATGATTATGAGTAGTTTGAAATTTTTTTCATGGCTGTACACATCAACACAAAAAAGTTGTTATCTCAGTGCATGCAATGCTGAGACAATACAAATAGTATACATTTCAATTTTACACCAAAGTACTTACTGCAAACCTAATGGAAACAACTTAGATTAGCTTCCCACATGATTCTGAGATGTCTGAAAGTTGTTTCATACCTGTGCACATCAAGACAAAAAACTTGTTTTCCAGTGCATGCAATGCTTTTACAATACAAATGGTATACATTTCAATTTTACACCAAAGCACTTACTGCAAACCTAATGGAAACACCTTAGGCTAACTTCCCACATGATTATGAGTAGTTTGAAAGTTGTTTCGTGGCTGTACACATCAACAGAAAAAAGTTGTTATCTCAGTGCATGCAATGCTTAGACAATACAAATAGTATACATTTCAATTTTACACCAAAGCACTTACTGCAAACCTAATGGAAACACCTTAGGTTAACTTCCCACATGATTCTGAGATGTCTGAAAGTTGTTTCATACCTGTGCACATAAAGACAAAAAAGTTGATTTCACAGTGAATAGAATGCTTTGACATAAAAGTAGTATACATTTCAATTGTACTCAAAAGTCTGTCTGCAACCCTAATGCAAACACATTTGGTGAACTTCCCACATGAGTATGACTAGGTTTAAAGTTGTTTCATGCCTCAGTTCATCAAGACAATAAAGTTACTTTCTCAGTACTACTATGCTCTGACATTAAGGTAGTACACATCTGAATTTTACACCAAAGTACTTACTGCAAACTAATGCAAACACCTTAGGTTAACTTCCCACATGATTATGAGTAGTTTGAAAGTTGTTTCATGGCTGTACACATCAACACAAAAAAGTTGTTATCTCAGTGCATGCAATGTTCAGACAATACAAATAGTATACATTTCAATTTTACACCAAAGTACTTACTGCAAACCTAATGGAAACAACTTAGATTAACTTCCCACATGATTCTGAGATGTCTGAAAGTTGTTTCATACCTGTGCACATCAAGACAAAAAAGTTGTTTTCTCAGTGCATGCAATGCTTTTACAATACAAATGGTATACATTTCAATTTTACACCAAAGCACTTACTGCAAACCTAATGGAAACACCTTAGGCTAACTTTCCACATGATTATGAGTAGTTTAAAAGTTGTTTCATGGCTGTACACATCAACACAAAAAAGTTGTTATCTCAGTGCATGCAATGCTTAGACAATACAAATAGTATACATTTCAATTTTACACCAAAGCCCTTACTGCAAACCTAATGGAAACAACTTAGATTAACTTCCCACATGATTCTGAGATATCTGAAAGTTGTTTCATACCTGTGCACATCAAGACAAAAAAGTTGTTTTCTCAGTGCATGCAATGCTTTTACAATACATATAGTATACATTTCAATTTTACACCAAAGCACTTACTGCAAATCTAATGGAAACACCTTAGGTTAACTTTCCACATGATTATGAGCAGTTTGAAAGTTGTTTCATGGCTGTACACATAAACACAAAAAAGTTGTTATCTCAGTGCATGCAATGCTTAGACAATACAAATAGTATACATTTCAATTTTACACAAAAGCACTTACTGCAAACCTAATGGAAACACTTTAGGTTAACTTCCCACATGATTCTGAGATGTCTGAAAGTTGTTTCATACCTGTGCACATAAAGACAAAAAAGTTGATTTCACAGTGAATAGAATGCTTTGACATAAAAGTAGTATACATTTCAATTGTACTCAAAAGTCCTGTCTGCAACCCTAATGCAAACACATTTGGTGAACTTCCCACATGAGTATGACTAGGTTTAAAGTTGTTTCATGCCTCAGTTCATCAAGACAATAAAGTTACTTTCTCAGTACTACTATGCTCTGACATTAAGGTAGTACACATCTGAATTTTACACCAAAGTACTTACTGCAAACTAATGCAAACACCTTAGGTTAACTTCCCACATGATTATGAGTAGTTTGAAAGTTGTTTCATGGCTGTACACATCAACACAAAAAAGTTGTTATCTCAGTGCATGCAATGTTCAGACAATACAAATAGTATACATTTCAATTTTACACCAAAGTACTTACTGCAAACCTAATGGAAACAACTTAGATTAACTTCCCACATGATTCTGAGATGTCTGAAAGTTGTTTCATACCTGTGCACATCAAGACAAAAAAGTTGTTTTCTCAGTGCATGCAATGCTTTTACAATACAAATGGTATACATTTCAATTTTACACCAAAGCACTTACTGCAAACCTAATGGAAACACCTTAGGCTAACTTTCCACATGATTATGAGTAGTTTAAAAGTTGTTTCATGGCTGTACACATCAACACAAAAAAGTTGTTATCTCAGTGCATGCAATGCTTAGACAATACAAATAGTATACATTTCAATTTTACACCAAAGCCCTTACTGCAAACCTAATGGAAACAACTTAGATTAACTTCCCACATGATTCTGAGATATCTGAAAGTTGTTTCATACCTGTGCACATCAAGACAAAAAAGTTGTTTTCTCAGTGCATGCAATGCTTTTACAATACATATAGTATACATTTCAATTTTACACCAAAGCACTTACTGCAAATCTAATGGAAACACCTTAGGTTAACTTTCCACATGATTATGAGCAGTTTGAAAGTTGTTTCATGGCTGTACACATAAACACAAAAAAGTTGTTATCTCAGTGCATGCAATGCTTAGACAATACAAATAGTATACATTTCAATTTTACACAAAAGCACTTACTGCAAACCTAATGGAAACACTTTAGGTTAACTTCCCACATGATTCTGAGATGTCTGAAAGTTGTTTCATACCTGTGCACATAAAGACAAAAAAGTTGATTTCACAGTGAATAGAATGCTTTGACATAAAAGTAGTATACATTTCAATTGTACTCAAAAGTCCTGACTGCAAACCTAATGCAAACACATTTGGTTTACTTCCCACATGAGTATGACTAGGTTTAAAGTTGTTTCATACCTCAGTTCATCAAGACAATAAAGTTACTTT
This sequence comes from Mobula birostris, assembly GCF_030028105.1. Taxonomy (NCBI): domain Eukaryota; kingdom Metazoa; phylum Chordata; class Chondrichthyes; order Myliobatiformes; family Myliobatidae; genus Mobula; species Mobula birostris. The sequence continues at coordinate 561,537 of NW_027276651.1, read as the reverse complement.
CACAGTACTACTATGCTCTGACTTTAAGGTAGCACACATCTGAATTTTACACCAAAGTACTTACTGCAAACTAATGGAAACACCTTAGGTTAACTTCCCACATGATTATGAGTAGTTTGAAAGTTATTTCATGGCTGTACACATCAACACAAAAAAGTGTTATCTCAGTGCATGCAATGCTTAGACAATACAAATAGTATACATTTCAATTTTACAACCAAAGTACTTACTGCAAACCTAATGGAAACAACTTAGATTAACTTCCCACATGATTCTGAGATGTCTGAAAGTTGTTTCATACCTGTGCACATCAAGACAAAAAGTTGTTTTCTCAGTGCATGCAATGCTTTTACAACGCAAATGGTATTCATTTCAATTTTACACCAAAGCACTTACTGCAAACCTAATGGAAACACCTTAGGCTAACTTCCCACATGATTATGAGTAGTTTGAAAGTTGTTTCGTGGCTGTACACATCAACAGAAAAAAGTTGTTATCTCAGTGCATGCAATGCTTAGACAATACAAATAGTATACATTTCAATTTTACACCAAAGCACTTACTGCAAACCTAATGGAAACACCTTAGGTTAACTTCCCACATGATTCTGAGGATGTCTGAAGTTGTTTCATACCTGTGCACATAAAGACAAAAAAGTTGATTTCACAGTGAATAGAATGCTTTGACATAAAAGTAGTATACATTTCAATTGTACTCAAAAGTCCTGTCTGCAACCCTAATGCAAACACATTTGGTGAACTTCCCACATGAGTATGACTAGGTTTAAAGTTGTTTCATGCCTCAGTTCATCAAGACAATAAAGTTACTTTCTCAGTACTACTATGCTCTGACATTAAGGTAGTACACATCTGAATTTTACACCAAAGTACTTACTGCAAACTAATGCAAACACCTTAGGTTAACTTCCCACATGATTATGAGTAGTTTGAAAGTTGTTTCATGGCTGTACACATCACACAAAAAAGTTGTTATCTCAGTGCATGCAATGTTCAGACAATACAAATAGTATACATTTCAATTTTACACCAAAGTACTTACTGCAAACCTAATGGAAACAACTTAGATTAACTTCCCACATGATTCTGAGATGTCTGAAAGTTGTTTCATACCTGTGCACATCAAGACAAAAAAGTTGTTTTCTCAGTGCATGCAATGCTTTTACAATACAAATGGTATACATTTCAATTTTACACCAAAGCACTTACTGCAAACCTAATGGAAACACCTTAGGCTAACTTTCCACATGATTATGAGTAGTTTAAAGTTGTTTCATGGCTGTACACATCAACACAAAAAAGTTGTTATCTCAGTGCATGCAATGCTTAGACAATACAAATAGTATACATTTCAATTTTACACCAAAGCCCTTACTGCAAACCTAATGGAAACAACTTAGATTAACTTCCCACATGATTCTGAGATATCTGAAAGTTGTTTCATACCTGTGCACATCAAGACAAAAAAGTTGTTTTCTCAGTGCATGCAATGCTTTTACAATACATATAGTATACATTTCAATTTTACACCAAAGCACTTACTGCAAATCTAATGGAAACACCTTAGGTTAACTTTCCACATGATTATGAGCAGTTTGAAAGTTGTTTCATGGCTGTACACATAAACACAAAAAAGTGTTATCTCAGTGCATGCAATGCTTAGACAATACAAATAGTATACATTTCAATTTTACACAAAAGCACTTACTGCAAACCTAATGGAAACACTTTAGGTTAACTTCCCACATGATTCTGAGATGTCTGAAAGTTGTTTCATACCTGTGCACATAAAGACAAAAAAGTTGATTTCACAGTGAATAGAATGCTTTGACATAAAAGTAGTATACATTTCAATTGTACTCAAAAGTCCTGTCTGCAACCCTAATGCAAACACATTTGGTGAACTTCCCACATGAGTATGACTAGGTTTAAAGTTGTTTCATGCCTCAGTTCATCAAGACAATAAAGTTACTTTCTCAGTACTACTATGCTCTGACATTAAGGTAGTACACATCTGAATTTTACACAAAGTACTTACTGCAAACTAATGCAAACACCTTAGGTTAACTTCCACATGATTATGAGTAGTTTGAAAGTTGTTTCATGGCTGTACACATCAACACAAAAAAGTTGTTATCTCAGTGCATGCAATGTTCAGACAATACAAATAGTATACATTTCAATTTTACACCAAAGTACTTACTGCAACCTAATGGAAACAACTTAGATTAACTTCCCACATGATTCTGAGATGTCTGAAAGTTGTTTCATACCTGTGCACATCAAGACAAAAAAGTTGTTTTCTCAGTGCATGCAATGCTTTTACAATACAAATGGTATACATTTCAATTTTACACCAAAGCACTTACTGCAAACCTAATGGAAACACCTTAGGCTAACTTTCCACATGATTATGAGTAGTTTAAAAGTTGTTTCATGGCTGTACACATCAACACAAAAAGTTGTTATCTCAGTGCATGCAATGCTTAGACAATACAAATAGTATACATTTCAATTTACACCAAGCCCTTACTGCAAACCTAATGGAAACAACTTAGATTAACTTCCCACATGATTCTGAGATATCTGAAAGTTGTTTTCATACCTGTGCACATCAAGACAAAAAAGTTGTTTTTCTCAGTGCATGCAATGCTTTTACAATACATATAGTATACATTTCAATTTTACACCAAAGCACTTACTGCAAATCTAATGGAAACACCTTAGGTTAACTTTCCACATGATTATGAGCAGTTTGAAAGTTGTTTCATGGCTGTACACATAAACACAAAAAAGTTGTTATCTCAGTGCATGCAATGCTTAGACAATACAAATAGTATACATTTCAATTTTACACAAAAGCACTTACTGCAAACCTAATGGAAACACTTTAGGTTAACTTCCCACATGATTCTGAGATGTCTGAAAGTTGTTTCATACCTGTGCACATAAGACAAAAAAGTTGATTTCACAGTGAATAGAATGCTTTGACATAAAAGTAGTATACATTTCAATTGTACTCAAAAGTCCTGACTGCAAACCTAATGCAAACACATTTGGTTTACTTCCCACATGAGTATGACTAGGTTTAAAGTTGTTTCATACCTCAGTTCATCAAGACAATAAAGTTACTTTCACAGTACTACTATGCTCTGACATTAAGGTAGCACACATCTGAATTTTACACAAAGTACTTACTGCAAACTAATGGAAACACCTTAGGTTAACTTCCCACATGATTATGAGTAGTTTGAAAGTTATTTCATGGCTGTACACATCAACACAAAAAAAGTTGTTATCTCAGTGCATGCAATGCTTAGACAATACAAATAGTATACATTTCAATTTTACACCAAAGTACTTACTGCAAACCTAATGGAAACAAGGAAACAACTTAGATTAACTTCCCACATGATTCTGAGATGTCTGAAAGTTGTTTCATACCTGTGCACATCAAGACAAAAAAGTTGTTTTCTCAGTGCATGCAATGCTTTTACAACGCAAATGGTATTCATTTTAATTTTACACCAAAGCACTTACTGCAAACCTAATGGAAACACCTTAGGCTAACTTTCCACATGATTATGAATAGTTTAAAAGTTGTTTCATGGCTGTACACATCAACACAAAAAAGTTGTTATCTCAGTGCATGCAATGCTTAGACAATACAAATAGTATATATTTCAATTTTACACCAAAGCCCTTACTGCAAACCTAATGGAAACAACTTAGATTAACTTCCCACATGATTCTGAGATATCTGAAAGTTGTTTCATACCTGTGCACATCAAGACAAAAAAGTTGTTTTCTCAGTGCATGCAATGCTTTTACAATACATATAGTATACATTTCAATTTTACACCAAAGCACTTACTGCAAACCTAAAGGAAACACCTTAGGTTAACTTTCCATATGATTATGAGTAGTTTGAAAGTTGTTTCATGGCTGTACACATAACACAAAAAAGTTGTTATCTCAGTGCATGCAATGCTTAGACAATACAAATAGTATACATTTCAATTTTACACCAAAGCACTTACTGCAAACCTAATGGAAACACTTTAGGTTAACTTCCCACATGATTCTGAGATGTCTGAAAGTTGTTTCATACCTGTGCACATAAAGACAAAAAAGTTGATTTCACAGTGAATAGAATGCTTTGACATAAAAGTAGTATACATTTCAATTGTACTCAAAAGTCCTGACTGCAAACCTAATGCAAACACATTTGGTTTAATTCCCACATGAGTATGACTAGGTTTAAAGTTGTTTCATACCTCAGTTCATCAAGACAAAAAAGTTACTTTCTCAGAACTACTATGCTCTGACATTAAGGTAGTAGACATCTGAATTTTACACCAAAGTACATACTGCAAACTAATGGAAACACCTTAGGTTAACTTCCCACATGATTATGAGTAGTTTGAAAGTTGTTTCATGGCTGTACACATCATCACAAAAAAGTTGTTATCTCAGTGCATGCAATGCTTAGACAATACAAATAGTATACATTTCAATTTTACACCAAAGTACTTACTGCAAACGTAATGGAAACAACTTAGATTAACTTCCCAAATGATTCTGAGATTTCTGAAAGTTGTTTCATACCTGTGCACATTATGACAAAAAAGTTGTTATCTCAGTGCATGCAATGCTTAGACAATTCAAGTAGTATACATTTCAATTTTACACCAAAGCCCTTACTGCAAACCTAATGGAAACAACTAAGATTAACTTCCCACATGATTCTGAGATATCTGAGAGTTGTTTCATACCTGTGCACATCAAGGCAAAAAAGTTGTTTTCTCAGTGCATGCAATGCTTTTACAATACATAGAGTATACATTTCAATTTTACACCAAAGCACTTACTGCAAACCTAATGGAAACACCTTAGGTTAACTTCCCACATGATTATGAGTAGTTTGAAAGTTGTTTCATGGCTGTAGACATCAAAACAAAAAACTTGTTATCTCAGTGCATGCAATGTTTAGACAATACAAATTGTATACATTTCAATTTTACACCAAAGTACTTACTGCAAACCTAATGGAAACACCTTAGGCTAACTTTCCACATGATTATGAGTAGTTTGAAAGTTGTTTCATGGCTGTACACATTAACACAAAAAAGTTGTTATCTCAGTGCATACAATGCTTAGACAATACAAATAGTATACATTTCAATTTTACACGAAAGCACTTACTGCAAACCTAATGGAAACACTTTAGGTTAACTTTCCACATGATTCTGAGATGACTGAAAGTTGTTTCATACCTGTGCACATAAAGGCAAAAAAGTTGATTTCACAGTGAATAGAATGCTTTGACTTAAAAGTAGTATACATTTCAATTGTACTCAAAAGTCCTGTCTGCAAACCTAATGGAAACACATTTGGTTAACTTCCCACATGAGTATGACTAGGTTTAAAGTTGTTTCATGCCTCAGTTCATCAAGACAATAAAGTTACTTTCTCAGTACTACTATGCTCTGACATTAAGGTAGTACACATCTGAATTTTACACCAAAGTACTTACTGCAAACAAATGGAAACACCTTCGGTTAACTTCCCACATGATTATGAGTAGTTAGAAAGTTGTTTCATGGCTGTACACATCAACACCAAAAAGTTGTTATCTCAGTGCATGCAATCCTTAGACAATACAAATAGTATACATTTCAATTTTACACCAAAGTACTTACTGCAAACCTAATGGAAACAACTTAGATTAACTTCCCACATGATTCTGAGATATCTGAAATTGTTTCATACCTGTGCACATCAAGACAAAAAAGTTGTTTTCTCAGTGCATGCATTGCTTATACAATACAAATAGTATACATTTCACTTTCACACCAAAGCACTTACTGCAAACCTAATGGAAACACCTTAGGTTAACTTTCCACATGATTATGAGTAGTTCGAAAGTTGTTTCATGGCTGTACACATCAACAGAAAAAATTTGTTATCTCAGTGCATGCAATGCTTAGAGAATACAAATAGTATACATTTCAATTTTACACCAAAGTACTTACTGCAAACCTAATGCAAACACCTTTGGTTAACTTCCCACATAGTATGACTAGGTTTAAAGTTGTTTCATGCCTCAGTTCATCAAGACAAAAAAGTTACTTTCTCAGTGCTACTATGCTCTGACATTAAGGTAGCATACATCTCAATTTTACACCAAAGTGCTTACTGCAAACTAATGGAAACACCTTAGGTTAACTTCCCACATGATTATGAGTGGTTTGAAAGTTGTTTCATGGCTGTAAACATCAACACAAAAAAGTTGTTATCTCAGTGCATGCAATGCTTAGACAATACAAATAGTATACATTTCAATTTTACACCAAAGCACTTACTGCAAACCTAATGGAAACACCATAGGTTAACTTCCCACATGATTCTGAGATGTCTGAAAGTTGTTTCATACCTGTGCACATAAAGACAAAAAAGTTGATTTCACAGTGAATAGAATGCTTTGACATAAAAGTAGTATACATTTCAATTGTACTCAAAAGTCCTGTCTGCAACCCTAATGCAAACACATTTGGTGAACTTCCCACATGAGTATGACTAGGTTTAAAGTTGTTTCATGCCTCAGTTCATCAAGACAATAAAGTTACTTTCTCAGTACTACTATGCTCTGACATTAAGGTAGTACACATCTGAATTTTACACCAAAGTACTTACTGCAAACTAATGCAAACACCTTAGGTTAACTTCCCACATGATTATGAGTAGTTTGAAAGTTTTTTCATGGCTGTACACATCAACACAAAAAAGTTGTTATCTCAGTGCATGCAATGCTGAGACAATACAAATAGTATACATTTCAATTTTACACCAAAGTACTTACTGCAAACCTAATGGAAACAACTTAGATTAACTTCCCACATGATTCTGAGATGTCTGAAATTTGTTTCATACCTGTGCACATCAAGACAAAAAACTTGTTTTCCAGTGCATGCAATGCTTTTACAATACAAATGGTATACATTTCAATTTTACACCAAAGCACTTACTGCAAACCTAATGGAAACACCTTAGGCTAACTTCCCACATGATTATGAGTAGTTTGAAAGTTGTTTCGTGGCTGTACACATCAACAGAAAAAAGTTGTTATCTCAGTGCATGCAATGCTTAGACAATACAAATAGTATACATTTCAATTTTACACCAAAGCACTTACTGCAAACCTAATGGAAACACCTTAGGTTAACTTCCCACATGATTCTGAGATGTCTGAAAGTTGTTTCATACCTGTGCACATAAAGACAAAAAAGTTGATTTCACAGTGAATAGAATGCTTTGACATAAAAGTAGTATACATTTCAATTGTACTCAAAAGTCCTGTCTGCAACCCTAATGCAAACACATTTGGTGAACTTCCCACATGAGTATGACTAGGTTTAAAGTTGTTTCATGCCTCAGTTCATCAAGACAATAAAGTTACTTTCTCAGTACTACTATGCTCTGACATTAAGGTAGTACACATCTGAATTTTACACCAAAGTACTTACTGCAAACTAATGGAAACACCTTAGGTTAACTTCCCACATGATTATGAGTAGTTTGAAAGTTATTTCATGGCTGTACACATCAACACAAAAAAGTTGTTATCTCAGTGCATGCAATGCTTAGACAATACAAATAGTATACATTTCAATTTTACACCAAAGTACTTACTGCAAACCTAATGGAAACAACTTAGATTAACTTCCCACATGATTCTGAGATGTCTGAAAGTTGTTTCATACCTGTGCACATCAAGACAAAAAAGTTGTTTTCTCAGTGCATGCAATGCTTTTACAACGCAAATGGTATTCATTTCAATTTTACACCAAAGCACTTACTGCAAACCTAATGGAAACACCTTAGGCTAACTTTCCACATGATTATGAATAGTTTAAAAGTTGTTTCATGGCTGTACACATCAACACAAAAAAGTTGTTATCTCAGTGCATGCAATGCTTAGACAATACAAATAGTATACATTTCAATTTTACACCAAAGCCCTTACTGCAAACCTAATGGAAACAACTTAGATTAACTTCCCACATGATTCTGAGATATCTGAAAGTTGTTTCATACCTGTGCACATCAAGACAAAAAAGTTGTTTTCTCAGTGCATGCAATGCTTTTACAATACATATAGTATACATTTCAATTTTACACCAAAGCACTTACTGCAAACCTAAAGGAAACACCTTAGGTTAACTTTCCATATGATTATGAGTAGTTTGAAAGTTGTTTCATGGCTGTACACATAAACACAAAAAAGTTGTTATCTCAGTGCATGCAATGCTTAGACAATACAAATAGTATACATTTCAATTTTACACCAAAGCACTTACTGCAAACCTAATGGAAACACTTTAGGTTAACTTCCCACATGATTCTGAGATGTCTGAAAGTTGTTTCATACCTGTGCACATAAAGACAAAAAAGTTGATTTCACAGTGAATAGAATGCTTTGACATAAAAGTAGTATACATTTCAATTGTACTCAAAAGTCCTGACTGCAAACCTAATGCAAACACATTTGGTTTACTTCCCACATGAGTATGACTAGGTTTAAAGTTGTTTCATACCTCAGTTCATCAAGACAATAAAGTTACTTTCACAGTACTACTATGCTCTGACATTAAGGTAGTAGACATCTGAATTTTACACCAAAGTACATACTGCAAACTAATGGAAACACCTTAGGTTAACTTCCCACATGATTATGAGTAGTTTGAAAGTTGTTTCATGGCTGTACACATCATCACAAAAAAGTTGTTATCTCAGTGCATGCAATGCTTAGACAATACAAATAGTATACATTTCAATTTTACACCAAAGTACTTACTGCAAACGTAATGGAAACAACTTAGATTAACTTCCCAAATGATTCTGAGATTTCTGAAAGTTGTTTCATACCTGTGCACATTATGACAAAAAAGTTGTTATCTCAGTGCATGCAATGCTTAGACAATTCAAGTAGTATACATTTCAATTTTACACCAAAGCCCTTACTGCAAACCTAATGGAAACAACTAAGATTAACTTCCCACATGATTCTGAGATATCTGAGAGTTGTTTCATACCTGTGCACATCAAGGCAAAAAAGTTGTTTTCTCAGTGCATGCAATGCTTTTACAATACATAGAGTATACATTTCAATTTTACACCAAAACACTTACTGCAAACCTAATGGAAACACCTTAGGTTAACTTCCCACATGATTATGAGTAGTTTGAAAGTTGTTTCATGGCTGTAGACATCAAAACAAAAAACTTGTTATCTCAGTGCATGCAATGTTTAGACAATACAAATTGTATACATTTCAATTTTACACCAAAGTACTTACTGCAAACCTAATGGAAACACCTTAGGCTAACTTTCCACATGATTATGAGTAGTTTGAAAGTTGTTTCATGGCTGTACACATTAACACAAAAAAGTTGTTATCTCAGTGCATACAATGCTTAGACAATACAAATAGTATACATTTCAATTTTACACGAAAGCACTTACTGCAAACCTAATGGAAACACTTTAGGTTAACTTCCCACATGATTCTGAGATGACTGAAAGTTGTTTCATACCTGTGCACATAAAGGCAAAAAAGTTGATTTCACAGTGAATAGAATGCTTTGACTTAAAAGTAGTATACATTTCAATTGTACTCAAAAGTCCTGTCTGCAAACCTAATGGAAACACATTTGGTTAACTTCCCACATGAGTATGACTAGGTTTAAAGTTGTTTCATGCCTCAGTTCATCAAGACAATAAAGTTACTTTCTCAGTACTACTATGCTCTGACATTAAGGTAGTACACATCTGAATTTTACACCAAAGTACTTACTGCAAACAAATGGAAACACCTTCGGTTAACTTCCCACATGATTATGAGTAGTTAGAAAGTTGTTTCATGGCTGTACACATCAACACCAAAAAGTTGTTATCTCAGTGCATGCAATCCTTAGACAATACAAATAGTATACATTTCAATTTTACACCAAAGTACTTACTGCAAACCTAATGGAAACAACTTAGATTAACTTCCCACATGATTCTGAGATATCTGAAATTGTTTCATACCTGTGCACATCAAGACAAAAAAGTTGTTTTCTCAGTGCATGCATTGCTTATATAATACAAATAGTATACATTTCACTTTCACACCAAAGCACTTACTGCAAACCTAATGGAAACACCTTAGGTTAACTTTCCACATGATTATGAGTAGTTCGAAAGTTGTTTCATGGCTGTACACATCAACAGAAAAAATTTGTTATCTCAGTGCATGCAATGCTTAGACAATACAAATAGTATACATTTCAATTTTACACCAAAGTACTTACTGGAAACCTAATGCAAACACCTTTGGTTAACTTCCCACATGAGTATGACTAGGTTTAAAGTTGTTTCATGCCTCAGTTCATCAAGACAAAAAAGTTACTTTCTCAGTGCTACTATGCTCTGACATTAAGGTAGCATACATCTCAATTTTACACCAAAGTGCTTACTGCAAACTAATGGAAACACCTTAGGTTAACTTCCCACATGATTATGAGTGGTTTGAAAGTTGTTTCATGGCTGTAAACATCAACACAAAAAAGTTGTTATCTCAGTGCATGCAATGATTAGACAATACAAATAGTATACATTTCAATTTTGCACCAAAGTACTTACTGCAAACCTAATGGAAACAACATAGATTAACTTCCCACATGATTCTGAGATGTCTGAAAGTTGTTTCATACCTGTGCACATAAAGACAAAAAAGTTGATTTCACAGTGAATAGAATGCTTTGACTTAAAAGTAGTATACATTTCAATTGTACTCAAAAGTCCTGACTGCAAACCCAATGCAAACACATTTGGTTTACTTCCCACATGAGTATGACTAGGTTTAAAGTTGTTTCATACCTCAGTTCATCAAAACAAAAAAGTTACTTTCTCAGTACTACTATGCTCTGACATTAAGGTAGTAGACATATGAATTTTACACCAAAGTACATACTGCAAACTAATGGAAACACCTTAGGTTTACTTCCCACATGATTATGAGTAGTTTGAAAGTTGTTTCATGGCTCTACACATCAACACAAAAAAGTTGTTATCTCAGTGCATGCAATGCTTTTACAATACAAATGGTATACATTTCAATTTTACACCAAAGCCCTTACTGCAAACCTAATGGAAACACCTTAGGTTAACTTCCCACATGATTCTGAGATGTCTGAAAGTTGTTTCATACCTGTGCACATAAAGACAAAAAAGTTGATTTCACAGTGAATAGAATGCTTTGACATAAAAGTAGTATACATTTCAATTGTACTCAAAAGTCCTGTCTGCAACCCTAATGCAAACACATTTGGTGAACTTCCCACATGAGTATGACTAGGTTTAAAGTTGTTTCATGCCTCAGTTCATCAAGACAATAAAGTTACTTTCTCAGTACTACTATGCTCTGACATTAAGGTAGTACACATCTGAATTTTACACCAAAGTACTTACTGCAAACTAATGCAAACACCTTAGGTTAACTTCCCACATGATTATGAGTAGTTTGAAAGTTGTTTCATGGCTGTACACATCAACACAAAAAAGTTGTTATCTCAGTGCATGCAATGTTCAGACAATACAAATAGTATACATTTCAATTTTACACCAAAGTACTTACTGCAAACCTAATGGAAACAACTTAGATTAACTTCCCACATGATTCTGAGATGTCTGAAATTTGTTTCATACCTGTGCACATCAAGACAAAAAAGTTGTTTTCCAGTGCATGCAATGCTTTTACAATACAAATGGTATACATTTCAATTTTACACCAAAGCACTTACTGCAAACCTAATGGAAACACCTTAGGCTAACTTCCCACATGATTATGAGTAGTTTGAAAGTTGTTTCGTGGCTGTACACATCAACAGAAAAAAGTTGTTATCTCAGTGCATGCAATGCTTAGACAATACAAATAGTATACATTTCAATTTTACACCAAAGCACTTACTGCAAACCTAATGGAAACACCTTAGGTTAACTTCCCACATGATTCTGAGATGTCTGAAAGTTGTTTCATACCTGTGCACATAAAGACAAAAAAGTTGATTTCACAGTGAATAGAATGCTTTGACATAAAAGTAGTATACATTTCAATTGTACTCAAAAGTCCTGTCTGCAACCCTAATGCAAACACATTTGGTGAACTTCCCACATGAGTATGACTAGGTTTAAAGTTGTTTCATGCCTCAGTTCATCAAGACAATAAAGTTACTTTCTCAGTACTACTATGCTCTGACATTAAGGTAGTACACATCTGAATTTTACACCAAAGTACTTACTGCAAACTAATGCAAACACCTTAGGTTAACTTCCCACATGATTATGAGTAGTTTGAAAGTTGTTTCATGGCTGTACACATCAACACAAAAAAGTTGTTATCTCAGTGCATGCAATGTTCAGACAATACAAATAGTATACATTTCAATTTTACACCAAAGTACTTACTGCAAACCTAATGGAAACAACTTAGATTAACTTCCCACATGATTCTGAGATGTCTGAAAGTTGTTTCATACCTGTGCACATCAAGACAAAAAAGTTGTTTTCTCAGTGCATGCAATGCTTTTACAATACAAATGGTATACATTTCAATTTTACACCAAAGCACTTACTGCAAACCTAATGGAAACACCTTAGGCTAACTTTCCACATGATTATGAGTAGTTTAAAAGTTGTTTCATGGCTGTACACATCAACACAAAAAAGTTGTTATCTCAGTGCATGCAATGCTTAGACAATACAAATAGTATACATTTCAATTTTACACCAAAGCCCTTACTGCAAACCTAATGGAAACAACTTAGATTAACTTCCCACATGATTCTGAGATATCTGAAAGTTGTTTCATACCTGTGCACATCAAGACAAAAAAGTTGTTTTCTCAGTGCATGCAATGCTTTTACAATACATATAGTATACATTTCAATTTTACACCAAAGCACTTACTGCAAATCTAATGGAAACACCTTAGGTTAACTTTCCACATGATTATGAGCAGTTTGAAAGTTGTTTCATGGCTGTACACATAAACACAAAAAAGTTGTTATCTCAGTGCATGCAATGCTTAGACAATACAAATAGTATACATTTCAATTTTACACAAAAGCACTTACTGCAAACCTAATGGAAACACTTTAGGTTAACTTCCCACATGATTCTGAGATGTCTGAAAGTTGTTTCATACCTGTGCACATAAAGACAAAAAAGTTGATTTCACAGTGAATAGAATGCTTTGACATAAAAGTAGTATACATTTCAATTGTACTCAAAAGTCCTGACTGCAAACCTAATGCAAACACATTTGGTGAACTTCCCACATGAGTATGACTAGGTTTAAAGTTGTTTCATGCCTCAGTTCATCAAGACAATAAAGTTACTTTCTCAGTACTACTATGCTCTGACATTAAGGTAGTACACATCTGAATTTTACACCAAAGTACTTACTGCAAACTAATGCAAACACCTTAGGTTAACTTCCCACATGATTATGAGTAGTTTGAAAGTTGTTTCATGGCTGTACACATCAACACAAAAAAGTTGTTATCTCAGTGCATGCAATGTTCAGACAATACAAATAGTATACATTTCAATTTTACACCAAAGTACTTACTGCAAACCTAATGGAAACAACTTAGATTAACTTCCCACATGATTCTGAGATGTCTGAAATTTGTTTCATACCTGTGCACATCAAGACAAAAAAGTTGTTTTCCAGTGCATGCAATGCTTTTACAATACAAATGGTATACATTTCAATTTTACACCAAAGCACTTACTGCAAACCTAATGGAAACACCTTAGGCTAACTTCCCACATGATTATGAGTAGTTTGAAAGTTGTTTCGTGGCTGTACACATCAACAGAAAAAAGTTGTTATCTCAGTGCATGCAATGCTTAGACAATACAAATAGTATACATTTCAATTTTACACCAAAGCACTTACTGCAAACCTAATGGAAACACCTTAGGTTAACTTCCCACATGATTCTGAGATGTCTGAAAGTTGTTTCATACCTGTGCACATAAAGACAAAAAAGTTGATTTCACAGTGAATAGAATGCTTTGACATAAAAGTAGTATACATTTCAATTGTACTCAAAAGTCCTGTCTGCAACCCTAATGCAAACACATTTGGTGAACTTCCCACATGAGTATGACTAGGTTTAAAGTTGTTTCATGCCTCAGTTCATCAAGACAATAAAGTTACTTTCTCAGTACTACTATGCTCTGACATTAAGGTAGTACACATCTGAATTTTACACCAAAGTACTTACTGCAAACTAATGCAAACACCTTAGGTTAACTTCCCACATGATTATGAGTAGTTTGAAAGTTGTTTCATGGCTGTACACATCAACACAAAAAAGTTGTTATCTCAGTGCATGCAATGTTCAGACAATACAAATAGTATACATTTCAATTTTACACCAAAGTACTTACTGCAAACCTAATGGAAACAACTTAGATTAACTTCCCACATGATTCTGAGATGTCTGAAAGTTGTTTCATACCTGTGCACATCAAGACAAAAAAGTTGTTTTCTCAGTGCATGCAATGCTTTTACAATACAAATGGTATACATTTCAATTTTACACCAAAGCACTTACTGCAAACCTAATGGAAACACCTTAGGCTAACTTTCCACATGATTATGAGTAGTTTAAAAGTTGTTTCATGGCTGTACACATCAACACAAAAAAGTTGTTATCTCAGTGCATGCAATGCTTAGACAATACAAATAGTATACATTTCAATTTTACACCAAAGCCCTTACTGCAAACCTAATGGAAACAACTTAGATTAACTTCCCACATGATTCTGAGATATCTGAAAGTTGTTTCATACCTGTGCACATCAAGACAAAAAAGTTGTTTTCTCAGTGCATGCAATGCTTTTACAATACATATAGTATACATTTCAATTTTACACCAAAGCACTTACTGCAAATCTAATGGAAACACCTTAGGTTAACTTTCCACATGATTATGAGCAGTTTGAAAGTTGTTTCATGGCTGTACACATAAACACAAAAAAGTTGTTATCTCAGTGCATGCAATGCTTAGACAATACAAATAGTATACATTTCAATTTTACACAAAAGCACTTACTGCAAACCTAATGGAAACACTTTAGGTTAACTTCCCACATGATTCTGAGATGTCTGAAAGTTGTTTCATACCTGTGCACATAAAGACAAAAAAGTTGATTTCACAGTGAATAGAATGCTTTGACATAAAAGTAGTATACATTTCAATTGTACTCAAAAGTCCTGACTGCAAACCTAATGCAAACACATTTGGTTTACTTCCCACATGAGTATGACTAGGTTTAAAGTTGTTTCATACCTCAGTTCATCAAGACAATAAAGTTACTTTCACAGTACTACTATGCTCTGACATTAAGGTAGCACACATCTGAATTTTACACCAAAGTACTTACTGCAAACTAATGGAAACACCTTAGGTTAACTTCCCACATGATTATGAGTAGTTTGAAAGTTATTTCATGGCTGTACACATCAACACAAAAAAGTTGTTATCTCAGTGCATGCAATGCTGAGACAATACAAATAGTATACATTTCAATTTTACACCAAAGCACTTACTGCAAACCTAATGGAAACACCATAGGTTAACTTCCCACATGATTCTGAGATGTCTGAAAGTTGTTTCATACCTGTGCACATAAAGACAAAAAAGTTGATTTCACAGTGAATAGAATGCTTTGACATAAAAGTAGTATACATTTCAATTGTACTCAAAAGTCCTGTCTGCAACCCTAACGCAAACACATTTGGTGAACTTCCCACATGAGTATGACTAGGTTTAAAGTTGTTTCATGCCTCAGTTCATCAAGACAATAAAGTTACTTTCTCAGTACTACTATGCTCTGACATTAAGGTAGTACACATCTGAATTTTACACCAAAGTACTTACTGCAAACTAATGCAAACACCTTAGGTTTACTTCCCACATGATTATGAGTAGTTTGAAAGTTTTTTCATGGCTGTACACATCAACACAAAAAAGTTGTTATCTCAGTGCATGCAATGCTGAGACAATACAAATAGTATACATTTCAATTTTACACCAAAGTACTTACTGCAAACCTAATGGAAACAACTTAGATTAGCTTCCCACATGATTCTGAGATGTCTGAAATTTGTTTCATACCTGTGCACATCAAGACAAAAAACTTGTTTTCCAGTGCATGCAATGCTTTTACAATACAAATGGTATACATTTCAATTTTACACCAAAGCACTTACTGCAAACCTAATGGAAACACCTTAGGCTAACTTCCCACATGATTATGAGTAGTTTGAAAGTTGTTTCGTGGCTGTACACATCAACAGAAAAAAGTTGTTATCTCAGTGCATGCAATGCTTAGACAATACAAATAGTATACATTTCAATTTTACACCAAAGCACTTACTGCAAACCTAATGGAAACACCTTAGGTTAACTTCCCACATGATTCTGAGATGTCTGAAAGTTGTTTCATACCTGTGCACATAAAGACAAAAAAGTTGATTTCACAGTGAATAGAATGCTTTGACATAAAAGTAGTATACATTTCAATTGTACTCAAAAGTCCTGTCTGCAACCCTAATGCAAACACATTTGGTGAACTTCCCACATGAGTATGACTAGGTTTAAAGTTGTTTCATGCCTCAGTTCATCAAGACAATAAAGTTACTTTCTCAGTACTACTATGCTCTGACATTAAGGTAGTACACATCTGAATTTTACACCAAAGTACTTACTGCAAACTAATGCAAACACCTTAGGTTAACTTCCCACATGATTATGAGTAGTATGAAAGTTGTTTCATGGCTGTACACATCAACACAAAAAAGTTGTTATCTCAGTGCATGCAATGTTCAGACAATACAAATAGTATATATTTCAATTTTACACCAAAGTACTTACTGCAAACCTAATGGAAACAACTTAGATTAACTTCCCACATGATTCTGAGATGTCTGAAAGTTGTTTCATACCTGTGCACATCAAGACAAAAAAGTTGTTTTCTCAGTGCATGCAATGCTTTTACAATACAAATGGTATACATTTCAATTTTACACCAAAGCACTTACTGCAAACCTAATGGAAACACCTTAGGCTAACTTTCCACATGATTATGAGTAGTTTAAAAGTTGTTTCATGGCTGTACACATCAACACAAAAAAGTTGTTATCTCAGTGCATGCAATGCTTAGACAATACAAATAGTATACATTTCAATTTTACACCAAAGCCCTTACTGCAAACCTAATGGAAACAACTTAGATTAACTTCCCACATGATTCTGAGATATCTGAAAGTTGTTTCATACCTGTGCACATCAAGACAAAAAAGTTGTTTTCTCAGTGCATGCAATGCTTTTACAATACATATAGTATACATTTCAATTTTACACCAAAGCACTTACTGCAAATCTAATGGAAACACCTTAGGTTAACTTTCCACATGATTATGAGCAGTTTGAAAGTTGTTTCATGGCTGTACACATAAACACAAAAAAGTTGTTATCTCAGTGCATGCAATGCTTAGACAATACAAATAGTATACATTTCAATTTTACACAAAAGCACTTACTGCAAACCTAATGGAAACACTTTAGGTTAACTTCCCACATGATTCTGAGATGTCTGAAAGTTGTTTCATACCTGTGCACATAAAGACAAAAAAGTTGATTTCACAGTGAATAGAATGCTTTGACATAAAAGTAGTATACATTTCAATTGTACTCAAAAGTCCTGTCTGCAACCCTAATGCAAACACATTTGGTGAACTTCCCACATGAGTATGACTAGGTTTAAAGTTGTTTCATGCCTCAGTTCATCAAGACAATAAAGTTACTTTCTCAGTACTACTATGCTCTGACATTAAGGTAGTACACATCTGAATTTTACACAAAAGCACTTACTGCAAACCTAATGGAAACACTTTAGGTTAACTTCCCACATGATTATGAGTAGTTTGAAAGTTGTTTCATGGCTGTACACATCAACACAAAAAAGTTGTTATCTCAGTGCATGCAATGTTCAGACAATACAAATAGTATACATTTCAATTTTACACCAAAGTACTTACTGCAAACCTAATGGAAACAACTTAGATTAACTTCCCACATGATTCTGAGATGTCTGAAAGTTGTTTCATACCTGTGCACATCAAGACAAAAAAGTTGTTTTCTCAGTGCATGCAATGCTTTTACAATACAAATGGTATACATTT
The DNA here is from genome assembly GCF_030028105.1 of Mobula birostris. NCBI lineage: Eukaryota > Metazoa > Chordata > Chondrichthyes > Myliobatiformes > Myliobatidae > Mobula > Mobula birostris. The sequence goes on along the minus strand of NW_027276651.1, from coordinate 543,213 downwards.
CAATTTTACACCAAAGCACTTACTGCAAACCTAATGGAAACACCTTAGGCTAACTTTCCACATGATTATGAGTAGTTTAAAAGTTGTTTCATGGCTGTACACATCAACACAAAAAAGTTGTTATCTCAGTGCATGCAATGCTTAGACAATACAAATAGTATACATTTCAATTTTACACCAAAGCCCTTACTGCAAACCTAATGGAAACAACTTAGATTAACTTCCCACATGATTCTGAGATATCTGAAAGTTGTTTCATACCTGTGCACATCAAGACAAAAAAGTTGTTTTCTCAGTGCATGCAATGCTTTTACAATACATATAGTATACATTTCAATTTTACACCAAAGCACTTACTGCAAATCTAATGGAAACACCTTAGGTTAACTTTCCACATGATTATGAGCAGTTTGAAAGTTGTTTCATGGCTGTACACATAAACACAAAAAAGTTGTTATCTCAGTGCATGCAATGCTTAGACAATACAAATAGTATACATTTCAATTTTACACAAAAGCACTTACTGCAAACCTAATGGAAACACTTTAGGTTAACTTCCCACATGATTCTGAGATGTCTGAAAGTTGTTTCATACCTGTGCACATAAAGACAAAAAAGTTGATTTCACAGTGAATAGAATGCTTTGACATAAAAGTAGTATACATTTCAATTGTACTCAAAAGTCCTGACTGCAAACCTAATGCAAACACATTTGGTTTACTTCCCACATGAGTATGACTAGGTTTAAAGTTGTTTCATACCTCAGTTCATCAAGACAATAAAGTTACTTTCACAGTACTACTATGCTCTGACATTAAGGTAGCACACATCTGAATTTTACACCAAAGTACTTACTGCAAACTAATGGAAACACCTTAGGTTAACTTCCCACATGATTATGAGTAGTTTGAAAGTTATTTCATGGCTGTACACATCAACACAAAAAAGTTGTTATCTCAGTGCATGCAATGCTTAGACAATACAAATAGTATACATTTCAATTTTACACCAAAGTACTTACTGCAAACCTAATGGAAACAACTTAGATTAACTTCCCACATGATTCTGAGATGTCTGAAAGTTGTTTCATACCTGTGCACATCAAGACAAAAAAGTTGTTTTCTCAGTGCATGCAATGCTTTTACAACGCAAATGGTATTCATTTCAATTTTACACCAAAGCACTTACTGCAAACCTAATGGAAACACCTTAGGCTAACTTTCCACATGATTATGAATAGTTTAAAAGTTGTTTCATGGCTGTACACATCAACACAAAAAAGTTGTTATCTCACTGCATGCAATGCTTAGACAATACAAATAGTATATATTTCAATTTTACACCAAAGCCCTTACTGCAAACCTAATGGAAACAACTTAGATTAACTTCCCACATGATTCTGAGATATCTGAAAGTTGTTTCATACCTGTGCACATCAAGACAAAAAAGTTGTTTTCTCAGTGCATGCAATGCTTTTACAATACATATAGTATACATTTCAATTTTACACCAAAGCACTTACTGCAAACCTAAAGGAAACACCTTAGGTTAACTTTCCATATGATTATGAGTAGTTTGAAAGTTGTTTCATGGCTGTACACATAAACACAAAAAAGTTGTTATCTCAGTGCATGCAATGCTTAGACAATACAAATAGTATACATTTCAATTTTACACCAAAGCACTTACTGCAAACCTAATGGAAACACTTTAGGTTAACTTCCCACATGATTCTGAGATGTCTGAAAGTTGTTTTATACCTGTGCACATAAAGACAAAAAAGTTGATTTCACAGTGAATAGAATGCTTTGACATAAAAGTAGTATACATTTCAATTGTACTCAAAAGTCCTGACTGCAAACCTAATGCAAACACATTTGGTTTAATTTCCACATGAGTATGACTAGGTTTAAAGTTGTTTCATACCTCAGTTCATCAAGACAAAAAAGTTACTTTCTCAGTACTACTATGCTCTGACATTAAGGTAGTAGACATCTGAATTTTACACCAAAGTACATACTACAAACTAATGGAAACACCTTAGGTTAACTTCCCACATGATTATGAGTAGTTTGAAAGTTGTTTCATGGCTGTACACATCATCACAAAAAAGTTGTTATCTCAGTGCATGCAATGCTTCGACAATACAAATAGTATACATTTCAATTTTACACCAAAGTACTTACTGCAAACGTAATGGAAACAACTTAGATTAACTTCCCAAATGATTCTGAGATTTCTGAAAGTTGTTTCATACCTGTGCACATTATGACAAAAAAGTTGTTATCTCAGTGCATGCAATGCTTAGACAATTCAAGTAGTATACATTTCAATTTTACACCAAAGCCCTTACTGCAAACCTAATGGAAACAACTAAGATTAACTTCCCACATGATTCTGAGATATCTGAGAGTTGTTTCATACCTGTGCACATCAAGGCAAAAAAGTTGTTTTCTCAGTGCATGCAATGCTTTTACAATACATAGAGTATACATTTCAATTTTACACCAAAGCACTTACTGCAAACCTAATGGAAACACCTTAGGTTAACTTCCCACATGATTATGAGTAGTTTGAAAGTTGTTTCATGGCTGTAGACATCAAAACAAAAAACTTGTTATCTCAGTGCATGCAATGTTTAGACAATACAAATTGTATACATTTCAATTTTACACCAAAGTACTTACTGCAAACCTAATGGAAACACCTTAGGCTAACTTTCCACATGATTATGAGTAGTTTGAAAGTTGTTTCATGGCTGTACACATTAACACAAAAAAGTTGTTATCTCAGTGCATACAATGCTTAGACAATACAAATAGTATACATTTCAATTTTACACGAAAGCACTTACTGCAAACCTAATGGAAACACTTTAGGTTAACTTTCCACATGATTCTGAGATGACTGAAAGTTGTTTCATACCTGTGCACATAAAGGCAAAAAAGTTGATTTCACAGTGAATAGAATGCTTTGACTTAAAAGTAGTATACATTTCAATTGTACTCAAAAGTCCTGTCTGCAAACCTAATGGAAACACATTTGGTTAACTTCCCACATGAGTATGACTAGGTTTAAAGTTGTTTCATGCCTCAGTTCATCAAGACAATAAAGTTACTTTCTCAGTACTACTATGCTCTGACATTAAGGTAGTACACATCTGAATTTTACACCAAAGTACTTACTGCAAACAAATGGAAACACCTTCGGTTAACTTCCCACATGATTATGAGTAGTTAGAAAGTTGTTTCATGGCTGTACACATCAACACCAAAAAGTTGTTATCTCAGTGCATGCAATCCTTAGACAATACAAATAGTATACATTTCAATTTTACACCAAAGTACTTACTGCAAACCTAATGGAAACAACTTAGATTAACTTCCCACATGATTCTGAGATATCTGAAATTGTTTCATACCTGTGCACATCAAGACAAAAAAGTTGTTTTCTCAGTGCATGCATTGCTTATACAATACAAATAGTATACATTTCACTTTCACACCAAAGCACTTACTGCAAACCTAATGGAAACACCTTAGGTTAACTTTCCACATGATTATGAGTAGTTCGAAAGTTGTTTCATGGCTGTACACATCAACAGAAAAAATTTGTTATCTCAGTGCATGCAATGCTTAGAGAATACAAATAGTATACATTTCAATTTTACACCAAAGTACTTACTGCAAACCTAATGCAAACACCTTTGGTTAACTTCCCACATAGTATGACTAGGTTTAAAGTTGTTTCATGCCTCAGTTCATCAAGACAAAAAAGTTACTTTCTCAGTGCTACTATGCTCTGACATTAAGGTAGCATACATCTCAATTTTACACCAAAGTGCTTACTGCAAACTAATGGAAACACCTTAGGTTAACTTCCCACATGATTATGAGTGGTTTGAAAGTTGTTTCATGGCTGTAAACATCAACACAAAAAAGTTGTTATCTCAGTGCATGCAATGCTTAGACAATACAAATAGTATACATTTCAATTTTACACCAAAGCACTTACTGCAAACCTAATGGAAACACCATAGGTTAACTTCCCACATGATTCTGAGATGTCTGAAAGTTGTTTCATACCTGTGCACATAAAGACAAAAAAGTTGATTTCACAGTGAATAGAATGCTTTGACATAAAAGTAGTATACATTTCAATTGTACTCAAAAGTCCTGTCTGCAACCCTAATGCAAACACATTTGGTGAACTTCCCACATGAGTATGACTAGGTTTAAAGTTGTTTCATGCCTCAGTTCATCAAGACAATAAAGTTACTTTCTCAGTACTACTATGCTCTGACATTAAGGTAGTACACATCTGAATTTTACACCAAAGTACTTACTGCAAACTAATGCAAACACCTTAGGTTAACTTCCCACATGATTATGAGTAGTTTGAAAGTTTTTTCATGGCTGTACACATCAACACAAAAAAGTTGTTATCTCAGTGCATGCAATGCTGAGACAATACAAATAGTATACATTTCAATTTTACACCAAAGTACTTACTGCAAACCTAATGGAAACAACTTAGATTAACTTCCCACATGATTCTGAGATGTCTGAAATTTGTTTCATACCTGTGCACATCAAGACAAAAAAGTTGTTTTCCAGTGCATGCAATGCTTTTACAATACAAATGGTATACATTTCAATTTTACACCAAAGCACTTACTGCAAACCTAATGGAAACACCTTAGGCTAACTTCCCACATGATTATGAGTAGTTTGAAAGTTGTTTCGTGGCTGTACACATCAACAGAAAAAAGTTGTTATCTCAGTGCATGCAATGCTTAGACAATACAAATAGTATACATTTCAATTTTACACCAAAGCACTTACTGCAAACCTAATGGAAACACCTTAGGTTAACTTCCCACATGATTCTGAGATGTCTGAAAGTTGTTTCATACCTGTGCACATAAAGACAAAAAAGTTGATTTCACAGTGAATAGAATGCTTTGACATAAAAGTAGTATACATTTCAATTGTACTCAAAAGTCCTGTCTGCAACCCTAATGCAAACACATTTGGTGAACTTCCCACATGAGTATGACTAGGTTTAAAGTTGTTTCATGCCTCAGTTCATCAAGACAATAAAGTTACTTTCTCAGTACTACTATGCTCTGACATTAAGGTAGTACACATCTGAATTTTACACCAAAGTACTTACTGCAAACTAATGGAAACACCTTAGGTTAACTTCCCACATGATTATGAGTAGTTTGAAAGTTATTTCATGGCTGTACACATCAACACAAAAAAGTTGTTATCTCAGTGCATGCAATGCTTAGACAATACAAATAGTATACATTTCAATTTTACACCAAAGTACTTACTGCAAACCTAATGGAAACAACTTAGATTAACTTCCCACATGATTCTGAGATGTCTGAAAGTTGTTTCATACCTGTGCACATCAAGACAAAAAAGTTGTTTTCTCAGTGCATGCAATGCTTTTACAACGCAAATGGTATTCATTTCAATTTTACACCAAAGCACTTACTGCAAACCTAATGGAAACACCTTAGGCTAACTTTCCACATGATTATGAATAGTTTAAAAGTTGTTTCATGGCTGTACACATCAACACAAAAAAGTTGTTATCTCAGTGCATGCAATGCTTAGACAATACAAATAGTATATATTTCAATTTTACACCAAAGCCCTTACTGCAAACCTAATGGAAACAACTTAGATTAACTTCCCACATGATTCTGAGATATCTGAAAGTTGTTTCATACCTGTGCACATCAAGACAAAAAAGTTGTTTTCTCAGTGCATGCAATGCTTTTACAATACATATAGTATACATTTCAATTTTACACCAAAGCACTTACTGCAAACCTAAAGGAAACACCTTAGGTTAACTTTCCATATGATTATGAGTAGTTTGAAAGTTGTTTCATGGCTGTACACATAAACACAAAAAAGTTGTTATCTCAGTGCATGCAATGCTTAGACAATACAAATAGTATACATTTCAATTTTACACCAAAGCACTTACTGCAAACCTAATGGAAACACTTTAGGTTAACTTCCCACATGATTCTGAGATGTCTGAAAGTTGTTTCATACCTGTGCACATAAAGACAAAAAAGTTGATTTCACAGTGAATAGAATGCTTTGACATAAAAGTAGTATACATTTCAATTGTACTCAAAAGTCCTGACTGCAAACCTAATGCAAACACATTTGGTTTACTTCCCACATGAGTATGACTAGGTTTAAAGTTGTTTCATACCTCAGTTCATCAAGACAATAAAGTTACTTTCACAGTACTACTATGCTCTGACATTAAGGTAGTAGACATCTGAATTTTACACCAAAGTACATACTGCAAACTAATGGAAACACCTTAGGTTAACTTCCCACATGATTATGAGTAGTTTGAAAGTTGTTTCATGGCTGTACACATCATCACAAAAAAGTTGTTATCTCAGTGCATGCAATGCTTAGACAATACAAATAGTATACATTTCAATTTTACACCAAAGTACTTACTGCAAACGTAATGGAAACAACTTAGATTAACTTCCCAAATGATTCTGAGATTTCTGAAAGTTGTTTCATACCTGTGCACATTATGACAAAAAAGTTGTTATCTCAGTGCATGCAATGCTTAGACAATTCAAGTAGTATACATTTCAATTTTACACCAAAGCCCTTACTGCAAACCTAATGGAAACAACTAAGATTAACTTCCCACATGATTCTGAGATATCTGAGAGTTGTTTCATACCTGTGCACATCAAGGCAAAAAAGTTGTTTTCTCAGTGCATGCAATGCTTTTACAATACATAGAGTATACATTTCAATTTTACACCAAAACACTTACTGCAAACCTAATGGAAACACCTTAGGTTAACTTCCCACATGATTATGAGTAGTTTGAAAGTTGTTTCATGGCTGTAGACATCAAAACAAAAAACTTGTTATCTCAGTGCATGCAATGTTTAGACAATACAAATTGTATACATTTCAATTTTACACCAAAGTACTTACTGCAAACCTAATGGAAACACCTTAGGCTAACTTTCCACATGATTATGAGTAGTTTGAAAGTTGTTTCATGGCTGTACACATTAACACAAAAAAGTTGTTATCTCAGTGCATACAATGCTTAGACAATACAAATAGTATACATTTCAATTTTACACGAAAGCACTTACTGCAAACCTAATGGAAACACTTTAGGTTAACTTCCCACATGATTCTGAGATGACTGAAAGTTGTTTCATACCTGTGCACATAAAGGCAAAAAAGTTGATTTCACAGTGAATAGAATGCTTTGACTTAAAAGTAGTATACATTTCAATTGTACTCAAAAGTCCTGTCTGCAAACCTAATGGAAACACATTTGGTTAACTTCCCACATGAGTATGACTAGGTTTAAAGTTGTTTCATGCCTCAGTTCATCAAGACAATAAAGTTACTTTCTCAGTACTACTATGCTCTGACATTAAGGTAGTACACATCTGAATTTTACACCAAAGTACTTACTGCAAACAAATGGAAACACCTTCGGTTAACTTCCCACATGATTATGAGTAGTTAGAAAGTTGTTTCATGGCTGTACACATCAACACCAAAAAGTTGTTATCTCAGTGCATGCAATCCTTAGACAATACAAATAGTATACATTTCAATTTTACACCAAAGTACTTACTGCAAACCTAATGGAAACAACTTAGATTAACTTCCCACATGATTCTGAGATATCTGAAATTGTTTCATACCTGTGCACATCAAGACAAAAAAGTTGTTTTCTCAGTGCATGCATTGCTTATACAATACAAATAGTATACATTTCACTTTCACACCAAAGCACTTACTGCAAACCTAATGGAAACACCTTAGGTTAACTTTCCACATGATTATGAGTAGTTCGAAAGTTGTTTCATGGCTGTACACATCAACAGAAAAAATTTGTTATCTCAGTGCATGCAATGCTTAGACAATACAAATAGTATACATTTCAATTTTACACCAAAGTACTTACTGCAAACCTAATGCAAACACCTTTGGTTAACTTCCCACATGAGTATGACTAGGTTTAAAGTTGTTTCATGCCTCAGTTCATCAAGACAAAAAAGTTACTTTCTCAGTGCTACTATGCTCTGACATTAAGGTAGCATACATCTCAATTTTACACCAAAGTGCTTACTGCAAACTAATGGAAACACCTTAGGTTAACTTCCCACATGATTATGAGTGGTTTGAAAGTTGTTTCATGGCTGTAAACATCAACACAAAAAAGTTGTTATCTCAGTGCATGCAATGATTAGACAATACAAATAGTATACATTTCAATTTTGCACCAAAGTACTTACTGCAAACCTAATGGAAACAACATAGATTAACTTCCCACATGATTCTGAGATGTCTGAAAGTTGTTTCATACCTGTGCACATAAAGACAAAAAAGTTGATTTCACAGTGAATAGAATGCTTTGACTTAAAAGTAGTATACATTTCAATTGTACTCAAAAGTCCTGACTGCAAACCCAATGCAAACACATTTGGTTTACTTCCCACATGAGTATGACTAGGTTTAAAGTTGTTTCATACCTCAGTTCATCAAAACAAAAAAGTTACTTTCTCAGTACTACTATGCTCTGACATTAAGGTAGTAGACATATGAATTTTACACCAAAGTACATACTGCAAACTAATGGAAACACCTTAGGTTTACTTCCCACATGATTATGAGTAGTTTGAAAGTTGTTTCATGGCTCTACACATCAACACAAAAAAGTTGTTATCTCAGTGCATGCAATGCTTTTACAATACAAATGGTATACATTTCAATTTTACACCAAAGCCCTTACTGCAAACCTAATGGAAACACCTTAGGTTAACTTCCCACATGATTCTGAGATGTCTGAAAGTTGTTTCATACCTGTGCACATAAAGACAAAAAAGTTGATTTCACAGTGAATAGAATGCTTTGACATAAAAGTAGTATACATTTCAATTGTACTCAAAAGTCCTGTCTGCAACCCTAATGCAAACACATTTGGTGAACTTCCCACATGAGTATGACTAGGTTTAAAGTTGTTTCATGCCTCAGTTCATCAAGACAATAAAGTTACTTTCTCAGTACTACTATGCTCTGACATTAAGGTAGTACACATCTGAATTTTACACCAAAGTACTTACTGCAAACTAATGCAAACACCTTAGGTTAACTTCCCACATGATTATGAGTAGTTTGAAAGTTGTTTCATGGCTGTACACATCAACACAAAAAAGTTGTTATCTCAGTGCATGCAATGTTCAGACAATACAAATAGTATACATTTCAATTTTACACCAAAGTACTTACTGCAAACCTAATGGAAACAACTTAGATTAACTTCCCACATGATTCTGAGATGTCTGAAATTTGTTTCATACCTGTGCACATCAAGACAAAAAAGTTGTTTTCCAGTGCATGCAATGCTTTTACAATACAAATGGTATACATTTCAATTTTACACCAAAGCACTTACTGCAAACCTAATGGAAACACCTTAGGCTAACTTCCCACATGATTATGAGTAGTTTGAAAGTTGTTTCGTGGCTGTACACATCAACAGAAAAAAGTTGTTATCTCAGTGCATGCAATGCTTAGACAATACAAATAGTATACATTTCAATTTTACACCAAAGCACTTACTGCAAACCTAATGGAAACACCTTAGGTTAACTTCCCACATGATTCTGAGATGTCTGAAAGTTGTTTCATACCTGTGCACATAAAGACAAAAAAGTTGATTTCACAGTGAATAGAATGCTTTGACATAAAAGTAGTATACATTTCAATTGTACTCAAAAGTCCTGTCTGCAACCCTAATGCAAACACATTTGGTGAACTTCCCACATGAGTATGACTAGGTTTAAAGTTGTTTCATGCCTCAGTTCATCAAGACAATAAAGTTACTTTCTCAGTACTACTATGCTCTGACATTAAGGTAGTACACATCTGAATTTTACACCAAAGTACTTACTGCAAACTAATGCAAACACCTTAGGTTAACTTCCCACATGATTATGAGTAGTTTGAAAGTTGTTTCATGGCTGTACACATCAACACAAAAAAGTTGTTATCTCAGTGCATGCAATGTTCAGACAATACAAATAGTATACATTTCAATTTTACACCAAAGTACTTACTGCAAACCTAATGGAAACAACTTAGATTAACTTCCCACATGATTCTGAGATGTCTGAAAGTTGTTTCATACCTGTGCACATCAAGACAAAAAAGTTGTTTTCTCAGTGCATGCAATGCTTTTACAATACAAATGGTATACATTTCAATTTTACACCAAAGCACTTACTGCAAACCTAATGGAAACACCTTAGGCTAACTTTCCACATGATTATGAGTAGTTTAAAAGTTGTTTCATGGCTGTACACATCAACACAAAAAAGTTGTTATCTCAGTGCATGCAATGCTTAGACAATACAAATAGTATACATTTCAATTTTACACCAAAGCCCTTACTGCAAACCTAATGGAAACAACTTAGATTAACTTCCCACATGATTCTGAGATATCTGAAAGTTGTTTCATACCTGTGCACATCAAGACAAAAAAGTTGTTTTCTCAGTGCATGCAATGCTTTTACAATACATATAGTATACATTTCAATTTTACACCAAAGCACTTACTGCAAATCTAATGGAAACACCTTAGGTTAACTTTCCACATGATTATGAGCAGTTTGAAAGTTGTTTCATGGCTGTACACATAAACACAAAAAAGTTGTTATCTCAGTGCATGCAATGCTTAGACAATACAAATAGTATACATTTCAATTTTACACAAAAGCACTTACTGCAAACCTAATGGAAACACTTTAGGTTAACTTCCCACATGATTCTGAGATGTCTGAAAGTTGTTTCATACCTGTGCACATAAAGACAAAAAAGTTGATTTCACAGTGAATAGAATGCTTTGACATAAAAGTAGTATACATTTCAATTGTACTCAAAAGTCCTGACTGCAAACCTAATGCAAACACATTTGGTTTACTTCCCACATGAGTATGACTAGGTTTAAAGTTGTTTCATACCTCAGTTCATCAAGACAATAAAGTTACTTTCACAGTACTACTATGCTCTGACATTAAGGTAGCACACATCTGAATTTTACACCAAAGTACTTACTGCAAACTAATGGAAACACCTTAGGTTAACTTCCCACATGATTATGAGTAGTTTGAAAGTTATTTCATGGCTGTACACATCAACACAAAAAAGTTGTTATCTCAGTGCATGCAATGCTGAGACAATACAAATAGTATACATTTCAATTTTACACCAAAGTACTTACTGCAAACCTAATGGAAACAACTTAGATTAACTTCCCACATGATTCTGAGATGTCTGAAATTTGTTTCATACCTGTGCACATCAAGATAAAAAAGTTGTTTTCCAGTGCATGCAATGCTTTTACAATACAAATGGTATACATTTCAATTTTACACCAAAGCACTTACTGCAAACCTAATGGAAACACCTTATGCTAACTTCCCACATGATTATGAGTAGTTTGAAAGTTGTTTCGTGGCTGTACACATCAACAGAAAAAAGTTGTTATCTCAGTGCATGCAATGCTTAGACAATACAAATAGTATACATTTCAATTTTACACCAAAGCACTTACTGCAAACCTAATGGAAACACCATAGGTTAACTTCCCACATGATTCTGAGATGTCTGAAAGTTGTTTCATACCTGTGCACATAAAGACAAAAAAGTTGATTTCACAGTGAATAGAATGCTTTGACATAAAAGTAGTATACATTTCAATTGTACTCAAAAGTCCTGTCTGCAACCCTAACGCAAACACATTTGGTGAACTTCCCACATGAGTATGACTAGGTTTAAAGTTGTTTCATGCCTCAGTTCATCAAGACAATAAAGTTACTTTCTCAGTACTACTATGCTCTGACATTAAGGTAGTACACATCTGAATTTTACACCAAAGTACTTACTGCAAACTAATGCAAACACCTTAGGTTAACTTCCCACATGATTATGAGTAGTTTGAAAGTTTTTTCATGGCTGTACACATCAACACAAAAAAGTTGTTATCTCAGTGCATGCAATGCTGAGACAATACAAATAGTATACATTTCAATTTTACACCAAAGTACTTACTGCAAACCTAATGGAAACAACTTAGATTAGCTTCCCACATGATTCTGAGATGTCTGAAATTTGTTTCATACCTGTGCACATCAAGACAAAAAACTTGTTTTCCAGTGCATGCAATGCTTTTACAATACAAATGGTATACATTTCAATTTTACACCAAAGCACTTACTGCAAACCTAATGGAAACACCTTAGGCTAACTTCCCACATGATTATGAGTAGTTTGAAAGTTGTTTCGTGGCTGTACACATCAACAGAAAAAAGTTGTTATCTCAGTGCATGCAATGCTTAGACAATACAAATAGTATACATTTCAATTTTACACCAAAGCACTTACTGCAAACCTAATGGAAACACCTTAGGTTAACTTCCCACATGATTCTGAGATGTCTGAAAGTTGTTTCATACCTGTGCACATAAAGACAAAAAAGTTGATTTCACAGTGAATAGAATGCTTTGACATAAAAGTAGTATACATTTCAATTGTACTCAAAAGTCCTGTCTGCAACCCTAATGCAAACACATTTGGTGAACTTCCCACATGAGTATGACTAGGTTTAAAGTTGTTTCATGCCTCAGTTCATCAAGACAATAAAGTTACTTTCTCAGTACTACTATGCTCTGACATTAAGGTAGTACACATCTGAATTTTACACCAAAGTACTTACTGCAAACTAATGCAAACACCTTAGGTTAACTTCCCACATGATTATGAGTAGTATGAAAGTTGTTTCATGGCTGTACACATCAACACAAAAAAGTTGTTATCTCAGTGCATGCAATGTTCAGACAATACAAATAGTATATATTTCAATTTTACACCAAAGTACTTACTGCAAACCTAATGGAAACAACTTAGATTAACTTCCCACATGATTCTGAGATGTCTGAAAGTTGTTTCATACCTGTGCACATCAAGACAAAAAAGTTGTTTTCTCAGTGCATGCAATGCTTTTACAATACAAATGGTATACATTTCAATTTTACACCAAAGCACTTACTGCAAACCTAATGGAAACACCTTAGGCTAACTTTCCACATGATTATGAGTAGTTTAAAAGTTGTTTCATGGCTGTACACATCAACACAAAAAAGTTGTTATCTCAGTGCATGCAATGCTTAGACAATACAAATAGTATACATTTCAATTTTACACCAAAGCCCTTACTGCAAACCTAATGGAAACAACTTAGATTAACTTCCCACATGATTCTGAGATATCTGAAAGTTGTTTCATACCTGTGCACATCAAGACAAAAAAGTTGTTTTCTCAGTGCATGCAATGCTTTTACAATACATATAGTATACATTTCAATTTTACACCAAAGCACTTACTGCAAATCTAATGGAAACACCTTAGGTTAACTTTCCACATGATTATGAGCAGTTTGAAAGTTGTTTCATGGCTGTACACATAAACACAAAAAAGTTGTTATCTCAGTGCATGCAATGCTTAGACAATACAAATAGTATACATTTCAATTTTACACAAAAGCACTTACTGCAAACCTAATGGAAACACTTTAGGTTAACTTCCCACATGATTCTGAGATGTCTGAAAGTTGTTTCATACCTGTGCACATAAAGACAAAAAAGTTGATTTCACAGTGAATAGAATGCTTTGACATAAAAGTAGTATACATTTCAATTGTACTCAAAAGTCCTGTCTGCAACCCTAATGCAAACACATTTGGTGAACTTCCCACATGAGTATGACTAGGTTTAAAGTTGTTTCATGCCTCAGTTCATCAAGACAATAAAGTTACTTTCTCAGTACTACTATGCTCTGACATTAAGGTAGTACACATCTGAATTTTACACCAAAGTACTTACTGCAAACTAATGCAAACACCTTAGGTTAACTTCCCACATGATTATGAGTAGTTTGAAAGTTATTTCATGGCTGTACACATCAACACAAAAAAGTTGTTATCTCAGTGCATGCAATGCTTAGACAATACAAATAGTATACATTTCAATTTTACACCAAAGTACTTACTGCAAACCTAATGGAAACAACTTAGATTAACTTCCCACATGATTCTGAGATGTCTGAAAGTTGTTTCATACCTGTGCACATCAAGACAAAAAAGTTGTTTTCTCAGTGCATGCAATGCTTTTACAACGCAAATGGTATTCATTTCAATTTTACACCAAAGCACTTACTGCAAACCTAATGGAAACACCTTAGGCTAACTTTCCACATGATTATGAATAGTTTAAAAGTTGTTTCATGGCTGTACACATCAACACAAAAAAGTTGTTATCTCAGTGCATGCAATGCTTAGACAATACAAATAGTATATATTTCAATTTTACACCAAAGCCCTTACTGCAAACCTAATGGAAACAACTTAGATTAACTTCCCACATGATTCTGAGATATCTGAAAGTTGTTTCATACCTGTGCACATCAAGACAAAAAAGTTGTTTTCTCAGTGCATGCAATGCTTTTACAATACATATAGTATACATTTCAATTTTACACCAAAGCACTTACTGCAAACCTAAAGGAAACACCTTAGGTTAACTTTCCATATGATTATGAGTAGTTTGAAAGTTGTTTCATGGCTGTACACATAAACACAAAAAAGTTGTTATCTCAGTGCATGCAATGCTTAGACAATACAAATAGTATACATTTCAATTTTACACCAAAGCACTTACTGCAAACCTAATGGAAACACTTTAGGTTAACTTCCCACATGATTCTGAGATGTCTGAAAGTTGTTTCATACCTGTGCACATAAAGACAAAAAAGTTGATTTCACAGTGAATAGAATGCTTTGACATAAAAGTAGTATACATTTCAATTGTACTCAAAAGTCCTGACTGCAAACCTAATGCAAACACATTTGGTTTAATTCCCACATGAGTATGACTAGGTTTAAAGTTGTTTCATACCTCAGTTCATCAAGACAAAAAAGTTACTTTCTCAGAACTACTATGCTCTGACATTAAGGTAGTAGACATCTGAATTTTACACCAAAGTACATACTGCAAACTAATGGAAACACCTTAGGTTAACTTCCCACATGATTATGAGTAGTTTGAAAGTTGTTTCATGGCTGTACACATCATCACAAAAAAGTTGTTATCTCAGTGCATGCAATGCTTAGACAATACAAATAGTATACATTTCAATTTTACACCAAAGTACTTACTGCAAACGTAATGGAAACAACTTAGATTAACTTCCCAAATGATTCTGAGATTTCTGAAAGTTGTTTCATACCTGTGCACATTATGACAAAAAAGTTGTTATCTCAGTGCATGCAATGCTTAGACAATTCAAGTAGTATACATTTCAATTTTACACCAAAGCCCTTACTGCAAACCTAATGGAAACAACTAAGATTAACTTCCCACATGATTCTGAGATATCTGAGAGTTGTTTCATACCTGTGCACATCAAGGCAAAAAAGTTGTTTTCTCAGTGCATGCAATGCTTTTACAATACATAGAGTATACATTTCAATTTTACACCAAAGCGCTTACTGCAAACCTAATGGAAACACCTTAGGTTAACTTCCCACATGATTCTGAGATGTCTGAAAGTTGTTTCATACCTGTGCACATAAAGACAAAAAAGTTGATTTCACAGTGAATAGAATGCTTTGACATAAAAGTAGTATACATTTCAATTGTACTCAAAAGTCCTGTCTGCAACCCTAATGCAAACACATTTGGTGAACTTCCCACATGAGTATGACTAGGTTTAAAGTTGTTTCATGCCTCAGTTCATCAAGACAATAAAGTTACTTTCTCAGTACTACTATGCTCTGACATTAAGGTAGTACACATCTGAATTTTACACCAAAGTACTTACTGCAAACTAATGCAAACACCTTAGGTTAACTTCCCACATGATTATGAGTAGTTTGAAAGTTGTTTCATGGCTGTACACATCAACACAAAAAAGTTGTTATCTCAGTGCATGCAATGTTCAGACAATACAAATAGTATACATTTCAATTTTACACCAAAGTACTTACTGCAAACCTAATGGAAACAACTTAGATTAACTTCCCACATGATTCTGAGATGTCTGAAAGTTGTTTCATACCTGTGCACATCAAGACAAAAAAGTTGTTTTCTCAGTGCATGCAATGCTTTTACAATACAAATGGTATACATTTCAATTTTACACCAAAGCACTTACTGCAAACCTAATGGAAACACCTTAGGCTAACTTTCCACATGATTATGAGTAGTTTAAAAGTTGTTTCATGGCTGTACACATCAACACAAAAAAGTTGTTATCTCAGTGCATGCAATGCTTAGACAATACAAATAGTATACATTTCAATTTTACACCAAAGCCCTTACTGCAAACCTAATGGAAACAACTTAGATTAACTTCCCACATGATTCTGAGATATCTGAAAGTTGTTTCATACCTGTGCACATCAAGACAAAAAAGTTGTTTTCTCAGTGCATGCAATGCTTTTACAATACATATAGTATACATTTCAATTTTACACCAAAGCACTTACTGCAAATCTAATGGAAACACCTTAGGTTAACTTTCCACATGATTATGAGCAGTTTGAAAGTTGTTTCATGGCTGTACACATAAACACAAAAAAGTTGTTATCTCAGTGCATGCAATGCTTAGACAATACAAATAGTATACATTTCAATTTTACACAAAAGCACTTACTGCAAACCTAATGGAAACACTTTAGGTTAACTTCCCACATGATTCTGAGATGTCTGAAAGTTGTTTCATACCTGTGCACATAAAGACAAAAAAGTTGATTTCACAGTGAATAGAATGCTTTGACATAAAAGTAGTATACATTTCAATTGTACTCAAAAGTCCTGACTGCAAACCTAATGCAAACACATTTGGTTTACTTCCCACATGAGTATGACTAGGTTTAAAGTTGTTTCATACCTCAGTTCATCAAGACAATAAAGTTACTTTCACAGTACTACTATGCTCTGACATTAAGGTAGCACACATCTGAATTTTACACCAAAGTACTTACTGCAAACTAATGGAAACACCTTAGGTTAACTTCCCACATGATTATGAGTAGTTTGAAAGTTATTTCATGGCTGTACACATCAACACAAAAAAGTTGTTATCTCAGTGCATGCAATGCTTAGACAATACAAATAGTATACATTTCAATTTTACACCAAAGTACTTACTGCAAACCTAATGGAAACAACTTAGATTAACTTCCCACATGATTCTGAGATGTCTGAAAGTTGTTTCATACCTGTGCACATCAAGACAAAAAAGTTGTTTTCTCAGTGCATGCAATGCTTTTACAACGCAAATGGTATTCATTTCAATTTTACACCAAAGCACTTACTGCAAACCTAATGGAAACACCTTAGGCTAACTTTCCACATGATTATGAATAGTTTAAAAGTTGTTTCATGGCTGTACACATCAACACAAAAAAGTTGTTATCTCAGTGCATGCAATGCTTAGACAATACAAATAGTATATATTTCAATTTTACACCAAAGCCCTTACTGCAAACCTAATGGAAACAACTTAGATTAACTTCCCACATGATTCTGAGATATCTGAAAGTTGTTTCATACCTGTGCACATCAAGACAAAAAAGTTGTTTTCTCAGTGCATGCAATGCTTTTACAATACATATAGTATACATTTCAATTTTACACCAAAGCACTTACTGCAAACCTAAAGGAAACACCTTAGGTTAACTTTCCATATGATTATGAGTAGTTTGAAAGTTGTTTCATGGCTGTACACATAAACACAAAAAAGTTGTTATCTCAGTGCATGCAATGCTTAGACAATACAAATAGTATACATTTCAATTTTACACCAAAGCACTTACTGCAAACCTAATGGAAACACTTTAGGTTAACTTCCCACATGATTCTGAGATGTCTGAAAGTTGTTTCATACCTGTGCACATAAAGACAAAAAAGTTGATTTCACAGTGAATAGAATGCTTTGACATAAAAGTAGTATACATTTCAATTGTACTCAAAAGTCCTGACTGCAAACCTAATGCAAACACATTTGGTTTAATTCCCACATGAGTATGACTAGGTTTAAAGTTGTTTCATACCTCAGTTCATCAAGACAAAAAAGTTACTTTCTCAGAACTACTATGCTCTGACATTAAGGTAGTAGACATCTGAATTTTACACCAAAGTACATACTGCAAACTAATGGAAACACCTTAGGTTAACTTCCCACATGATTATGAGTAGTTTGAAAGTTGTTTCATGGCTGTACACATCATCACAAAAAAGTTGTTATCTCAGTGCATGCAATGCTTAGACAATACAAATAGTATACATTTCAATTTTACACCAAAGTACTTACTGCAAACGTAATGGAAACAACTTAGATTAACTTCCCAAATGATTCTGAGATTTCTGAAAGTTGTTTCATACCTGTGCACATTATGACAAAAAAGTTGTTATCTCAGTGCATGCAATGCTTAGACAATTCAAGTAGTATACATTTCAATTTTACACCAAAGCCCTTACTGCAAACCTAATGGAAACAACTAAGATTAACTTCCCACATGATTCTGAGATATCTGAGAGTTGTTTCATACCTGTGCACATCAAGGCAAAAAAGTTGTTTTCTCAGTGCATGCAATGCTTTTACAATACATAGAGTATACATTTCAATTTTACACCAAAGCACTTACTGCAAACCTAATGGAAACACCTTAGGTTAACTTCCCACATGATTATGAGTAGTTTGAAAGTTGTTTCATGGCTGTAGACATCAAAACAAAAAACTTGTTATCTCAGTGCATGCAATGTTTAGACAATACAAATTGTATACATTTCAATTTTACACCAAAGTACTTACTGCAAACCTAATGGAAACACCTTAGGCTAACTTTCCACATGATTATGAGTAGTTTGAAAGTTGTTTCATGGCTGTACACATTAACACAAAAAAGTTGTTATCTCAGTGCATACAATGCTTAGACAATACAAATAGTATACATTTCAATTTTACACGAAAGCACTTACTGCAAACCTAATGGAAACACTTTAGGTTAACTTTCCACATGATTCTGAGATGACTGAAAGTTGTTTCATACCTGTGCACATAAAGGCAAAAAAGTTGATTTCACAGTGAATAGAATGCTTTGACTTAAAAGTAGTATACATTTCAATTGTACTCAAAAGTCCTGTCTGCAAACCTAATGGAAACACATTTGGTTAACTTCCCACATGAGTATGACTAGGTTTAAAGTTGTTTCATGCCTCAGTTCATCAAGACAATAAAGTTACTTTCTCAGTACTACTATGCTCTGACATTAAGGTAGTACACATCTGAATTTTACACCAAAGTACTTACTGCAAACAAATGGAAACACCTTCGGTTAACTTCCCACATGATTATGAGTAGTTAGAAAGTTGTTTCATGGCTGTACACATCAACACCAAAAAGTTGTTATCTCAGTGCATGCAATCCTTAGACAATACAAATAGTATACATTTCAATTTTACACCAAAGTACTTACTGCAAACCTAATGGAAACAACTTAGATTAACTTCCCACATGATTCTGAGATATCTGAAATTGTTTCATACCTGTGCACATCAAGACAAAAAAGTTGTTTTCTCAGTGCATGCATTGCTTATACAATACAAATAGTATACATTTCACTTTCACACCAAAGCACTTACTGCAAACCTAATGGAAACACCTTAGGTTAACTTTCCACATGATTATGAGTAGTTCGAAAGTTGTTTCATGGCTGTACACATCAACAGAAAAAATTTGTTATCTCAGTGCATGCAATGCTTAGACAATACAAATAGTATACATTTCAATTTTACACCAAAGTACTTACTGCAAACCTAATGCAAACACCTTTGGTTAACTTCCCACATAGTATGACTAGGTTTAAAGTTGTTTCATGCCTCAGTTCATCAAGACAAAAAAGTTACTTTCTCAGTGCTACTATGCTCTGACATTAAGGTAGCATACATCTCAATTTTACACCAAAGTGCTTACTGCAAACTAATGGAAACACCTTAGGTTAACTTCCCACATGATTATGAGTGGTTTGAAAGTTGTTTCATGGCTGTAAACATCAACACAAAAAAGTTGTTATCTCAGTGCATGCAATGCTTAGACAATACAAATAGTATACATTTCAATTTTACACCAAAGCACTTACTGCAAACCTAATGGAAACACCATAGGTTAACTTCCCACATGATTCTGAGATGTCTGAAAGTTGTTTCATACCTGTGCACATAAAGACAAAAAAGTTGATTTCACAGTGAATAGAATGCTTTGACATAAAAGTAGTATACATTTCAATTGTACTCAAAAGTCCTGTCTGCAACCCTAATGCAAACACATTTGGTGAACTTCCCACATGAGTATGACTAGGTTTAAAGTTGTTTCATGCCTCAGTTCATCAAGACAATAAAGTTACTTTCTCAGTACTACTATGCTCTGACATTAAGGTAGTACACATCTGAATTTTACACCAAAGTACTTACTGCAAACTAATGCAAACACCTTAGGTTAACTTCCCACATGATTATGAGTAGTTTGAAAGTTTTTTCATGGCTGTACACATCAACACAAAAAAGTTGTTATCTCAGTGCATGCAATGCTTAGACAATACAAATAGTATACATTTCAATTTTACACCAAAGTACTTACTGCAAACCTAATGGAAACAACTTAGATTAACTTCCCACATGATTCTGAGATGTCTGAAAGTTGTTTCATACCTGTGCACATCAAGACAAAAAAGTTGTTTTCTCAGTGCATGCAATGCTTTTACAACGCAAATGGTATTCATTTCAATTTTACACCAAAGCACTTACTGCAAACCTAATGGAAACACCTTAGGCTAACTTTCCACATGATTATGAATAGTTTAAAAGTTGTTTCATGGCTGTACACATCAACACAAAAAAGTTGTTATCTCAGTGCATGCAATGCTTAGACAATACAAATAGTATATATTTCAATTTTACACCAAAGCCCTTACTGCAAACCTAATGGAAACAACTTAGATTAACTTCCCACATGATTCTGAGATATCTGAAAGTTGTTTCATACCTGTGCACATCAAGACAAAAAAGTTGTTTTCTCAGTGCATGCAATGCTTTTACAATACATATCGTATACATTTCAATTTTACACCAAAGCACTTACTGCAAACCTAAAGGAAACACCTTAGGTTAACTTTCCATATGATTATGAGTAGTTTGAAAGTTGTTTCATGGCTGTACACATAAACACAAAAAAGTTGTTATCTCAGTGCATGCAATGCTTAGACAATACAAATAGTATACATTTCAATTTTACACCAAAGCACTTACTGCAAACCTAATGGAAACACTTTAGGTTAACTTCCCACATGATTCTGAGATGTCTGAAAGTTGTTTCATACCTGTGCACATAAAGACAAAAAAGTTGATTTCACAGTGAATAGAATGCTTTGACATAAAAGTAGTATACATTTCAATTGTACTCAAAAGTCCTGACTGCAAACCTAATGCAAACACATTTGGTTTAATTCCCACATGAGTATGACTAGGTTTAAAGTTGTTTCATACCTCAGTTCATCAAGACAAAAAAGTTACTTTCTCAGAACTACTATGCTCTGACATTAAGGTAGTAGACATCTGAATTTTACACCAAAGTACATACTGCAAACTAATGGAAACACCTTAGGTTAACTTCCCACATGATTATGAGTAGTTTGAAAGTTGTTTCATGGCTGTACACATCATCACAAAAAAGTTGTTATCTCAGTGCATGCAATGCTTAGACAATACAAATAGTATACATTTCAATTTTACACCAAAGTACTTACTGCAAACGTAATGGAAACAACTTAGATTAACTTCCCAAATGATTCTGAGATTTCTGAAAGTTGTTTCATACCTGTGCACATTATGACAAAAAAGTTGTTATCTCAGTGCATGCAATGCTTAGACAATTCAAGTAGTATACATTTCAATTTTACACCAAAGCCCTTACTGCAAACCTAATGGAAACAACTAAGATTAACTTCCCACATGATTCTGAGATATCTGAGAGTTGTTTCATACCTGTGCACATCAAGGCAAAAAAGTTGTTTTCTCAGTGCATGCAATGCTTTTACAATACATAGAGTATACATTTCAATTTTACACCAAAGCACTTACTGCAAACCTAATGGAAACACCTTAGGTTAACTTCCCACATGATTATGAGTAGTTTGAAAGTTGTTTCATGGCTGTAGACATCAAAACAAAAAACTTGTTATCTCAGTGCATGCAATGTTTAGACAATACAAATTGTATACATTTCAATTTTACACCAAAGTACTTACTGCAAACCTAATGGAAACACCTTAGGCTAACTTTCCACATGATTATGAGTAGTTTGAAAGTTGTTTCATGGCTGTACACATTAACACAAAAAAGTTGTTATCTCAGTGCATACAATGCTTAGACAATACAAATAGTATACATTTCAATTTTACACGAAAGCACTTACTGCAAACCTAATGGAAACACTTTAGGTTAACTTTCCACATGATTCTGAGATGACTGAAAGTTGTTTCATACCTGTGCACATAAAGGCAAAAAAGTTGATTTCACAGTGAATAGAATGCTTTGACTTAAAAGTAGTATACATTTCAATTGTACTCAAAAGTCCTGTCTGCAAACCTAATGGAAACACATTTGGTTAACTTCCCACATGAGTATGACTAGGTTTAAAGTTGTTTCATGCCTCAGTTCATCAAGACAATAAAGTTACTTTCTCAGTACTACTATGCTCTGACATTAAGGTAGTACACATCTGAATTTTACACCAAAGTACTTACTGCAAACAAATGGAAACACCTTCGGTTAACTTCCCACATGATTATGAGTAGTTAGAAAGTTGTTTCATGGCTGTACACATCAACACCAAAAAGTTGTTATCTCAGTGCATGCAATCCTTAGACAATACAAATAGTATACATTTCAATTTTACACCAAAGTACTTACTGCAAACCTAATGGAAACAACTTAGATTAACTTCCCACATGATTCTGAGATATCTGAAATTGTTTCATACCTGTGCACATCAAGACAAAAAAGTTGTTTTCTCAGTGCATGCATTGCTTATACAATACAAATAGTATACATTTCACTTTCACACCAAAGCACTTACTGCAAACCTAATGGAAACACCTTAGGTTAACTTTCCACATGATTATGAGTAGTTCGAAAGTTGTTTCATGGCTGTACACATCAACAGAAAAAATTTGTTATCTCAGTGCATGCAATGCTTAGACAATACAAATAGTATACATTTCAATTTTACACCAAAGTACTTACTGCAAACCTAATGCAAACACCTTTGGTTAACTTCCCACATAGTATGACTAGGTTTAAAGTTGTTTCATGCCTCAGTTCATCAAGACAAAAAAGTTACTTTCTCAGTGCTACTATGCTCTGACATTAAGGTAGCATACATCTCAATTTTACACCAAAGTGCTTACTGCAAACTAATGGAAACACCTTAGGTTAACTTCCCACATGATTATGAGTGGTTTGAAAGTTGTTTCATGGCTGTAAACATCAACACAAAAAAGTTGTTATCTCAGTGCATGCAATGCTTAGACAATACAAATAGTATACATTTCAATTTTACACCAAAGCACTTACTGCAAACCTAATGGAAACACCATAGGTTAACTTCCCACATGATTCTGAGATGTCTGAAAGTTGTTTCATACCTGTGCACATAAAGACAAAAAAGTTGATTTCACAGTGAATAGAATGCTTTGACATAAAAGTAGTATACATTTCAATTGTACTCAAAAGTCCTGTCTGCAACCCTAATGCAAACACATTTGGTGAACTTCCCACATGAGTATGACTAGGTTTAAAGTTGTTTCATGCCTCAGTTCATCAAGACAATAAAGTTACTTTCTCAGTACTACTATGCTCTGACATTAAGGTAGTACACATCTGAATTTTACACCAAAGTACTTACTGCAAACTAATGCAAACACCTTAGGTTAACTTCCCACATGATTATGAGTAGTTTGAAAGTTTTTTCATGGCTGTACACATCAACACAAAAAAGTTGTTATCTCAGTGCATGCAATGCTGAGACAATACAAATAGTATACATTTCAATTTTACACCAAAGTACTTACTGCAAACCTAATGGAAACAACTTAGATTAACTTCCCACATGATTCTGAGATGTCTGAAATTTGTTTCATACCTGTGCACATCAAGACAAAAAACTTGTTTTCCAGTGCATGCAATGCTTTTACAATACAAATGGTATACATTTCAATTTTACACCAAAGCACTTACTGCAAACCTAATGGAAACACCTTAGGCTAACTTCCCACATGATTATGAGTAGTTTGAAAGTTGTTTCGTGGCTGTACACATCAACAGAAAAAAGTTGTTATCTCAGTGCATGCAATGCTTAGACAATACAAATAGTATACATTTCAATTTTACACCAAAGCACTTACTGCAAACCTAATGGAAACACCTTAGGTTAACTTCCCACATGATTCTGAGATGTCTGAAAGTTGTTTCATACCTGTGCACATAAAGACAAAAAAGTTGATTTCACAGTGAATAGAATGCTTTGACATAAAAGTAGTATACATTTCAATTGTACTCAAAAGTCCTGTCTGCAACCCTAATGCAAACACATTTGGTGAACTTCCCACATGAGTATGACTAGGTTTAAAGTTGTTTCATGCCTCAGTTCATCAAGACAATAAAGTTACTTTCTCAGTACTACTATGCTCTGACATTAAGGTAGTACACATCTGAATTTTACACCAAAGTACTTACTGCAAACTAATGGAAACACCTTAGGTTAACTTCCCACATGATTATGAGTAGTTTGAAAGTTATTTCATGGCTGTACACATCAACACAAAAAAGTTGTTATCTCAGTGCATGCAATGCTTAGACAATACAAATAGTATACATTTCAATTTTACACCAAAGTACTTACTGCAAACCTAATGGAAACAACTTAGATTAACTTCCCACATGATTCTGAGATGTCTGAAAGTTGTTTCATACCTGTGCACATCAAGACAAAAAAGTTGTTTTCTCAGTGCATGCAATGCTTTTACAACGCAAATGGTATTCATTTCAATTTTACACCAAAGCACTTACTGCAAACCTAATGGAAACACCTTAGGCTAACTTTCCACATGATTATGAATAGTTTAAAAGTTGTTTCATGGCTGTACACATCAACACAAAAAAGTTGTTATCTCAGTGCATGCAATGCTTAGACAATACAAATAGTATATATTTCAATTTTACACCAAAGCCCTTACTGCAAACCTAATGGAAACAACTTAGATTAACTTCCCACATGATTCTGAGATATCTGAAAGTTGTTTCATACCTGTGCACATCAAGACAAAAAAGTTGTTTTCTCAGTGCATGCAATGCTTTTACAATACATATAGTATACATTTCAATTTTACACCAAAGCACTTACTGCAAACCTAAAGGAAACACCTTAGGTTAACTTTCCATATGATTATGAGTAGTTTGAAAGTTGTTTCATGGCTGTACACATAAACACAAAAAAGTTGTTATCTCAGTGCATGCAATGCTTAGACAATACAAATAGTATACATTTCAATTTTACACCAAAGCACTTACTGCAAACCTAATGGAAACACTTTAGGTTAACTTCCCACATGATTCTGAGATGTCTGAAAGTTGTTTCATACCTGTGCACATAAAGACAAAAAAGTTGATTTCACAGTGAATAGAATGCTTTGACATAAAAGTAGTATACATTTCAATTGTACTCAAAAGTCCTGACTGCAAACCTAATGCAAACACATTTGGTTTACTTCCCACATGAGTATGACTAGGTTTAAAGTTGTTTCATACCTCAGTTCATCAAGACAATAAAGTTACTTTCACAGTACTACTATGCTCTGACATTAAGGTAGTAGACATCTGAATTTTACACCAAAGTACATACTGCAAACTAATGGAAACACCTTAGGTTAACTTCCCACATGATTATGAGTAGTTTGAAAGTTGTTTCATGGCTGTACACATCATCACAAAAAAGTTGTTATCTCAGTGCATGCAATGCTTAGACAATACAAATAGTATACATTTCAATTTTACACCAAAGTACTTACTGCAAACGTAATGGAAACAACTTAGATTAACTTCCCAAATGATTCTGAGATTTCTGAAAGTTGTTTCATACCTGTGCACATTATGACAAAAAAGTTGTTATCTCAGTGCATGCAATGCTTAGACAATTCAAGTAGTATACATTTCAATTTTACACCAAAGCCCTTACTGCAAACCTAATGGAAACAACTAAGATTAACTTCCCACATGATTCTGAGATATCTGAGAGTTGTTTCATACCTGTGCACATCAAGGCAAAAAAGTTGTTTTCTCAGTGCATGCAATGCTTTTACAATACATAGAGTATACATTTCAATTTTACACCAAAACACTTACTGCAAACCTAATGGAAACACCTTAGGTTAACTTCCCACATGATTCTGAGATGACTGAAAGTTGTTTCATACCTGTGCACATAAAGGCAAAAAAGTTGATTTCACAGTGAATAGAATGCTTTGACTTAAAAGTAGTATACATTTCAATTGTACTCAAAAGTCCTGTCTGCAAACCTAATGGAAACACATTTGGTTAACTTCCCACATGAGTATGACTAGGTTTAAAGTTGTTTCATGCCTCAGTTCATCAAGACAATAAAGTTACTTTCTCAGTACTACTATGCTCTGACATTAAGGTAGTACACATCTGAATTTTACACCAAAGTACTTACTGCAAACAAATGGAAACACCTTCGGTTAACTTCCCACATGATTATGAGTAGTTAGAATGTTGTTTCATGGCTGTACACATCAACACCAAAAAGTTGTTATCTCAGTGCATGCAATCCTTAGACAATACAAATAGTATACATTTCAATTTTACACCAAAGTACTTACTGCAAACCTAATGGAAACAACTTAGATTAACTTCCCACATGATTCTGAGATATCTGAAATTGTTTCATACCTGTGCACATCAAGACAAAAAAGTTGTTTTCTCAGTGCATGCATTGCTTATACAATACAAATAGTATACATTTCACTTTCACACCAAAGCACTTACTGCAAACCTAATGGAAACACCTTAGGTTAACTTTCCACATGATTATGAGTAGTTCGAAAGTTGTTTCATGGCTGTACACATCAACAGAAAAAATTTGTTATCTCAGTGCATGCAATGCTTAGACAATACAAATAGTATACATTTCAATTTTACACCAAAGTACTTACTGCAAACCTAATGCAAACACCTTTGGTTAACTTCCCACATGAGTATGACTAGGTTTAAAGTTGTTTCATGCCTCAGTTCATCAAGACAAAAAAGTTACTTTCTCAGTGCTACTATGCTCTGACATTAAGGTAGCATACATCTCAATTTTACACCAAAGTGCTTACTGCAAACTAATGGAAACACCTTAGGTTAACTTCCCACATGATTATGAGTGGTTTGAAAGTTGTTTCATGGCTGTAAACATCAACACAAAAAAGTTGTTATCTCAGTGCATGCAATGATTAGACAATACAAATAGTATACATTTCAATTTTGCACCAAAGTACTTACTGCAAACCTAATGGAAACAACATAGATTAACTTCCCACATGATTCTGAGATGTCTGAAAGTTGTTTCATACCTGTGCACATAAAGACAAAAAAGTTGATTTCACAGTGAATAGAATGCTTTGACTTAAAAGTAGTATACATTTCAATTGTACTCAAAAGTCCTGACTGCAAACCCAATGCAAACACATTTGGTTTACTTCCCACATGAGTATGACTAGGTTTAAAGTTGTTTCATACCTCAGTTCATCAAAACAAAAAAGTTACTTTCTCAGTACTACTATGCTCTGACATTAAGGTAGTAGACATATGAATTTTACACCAAAGTACATACTGCAAACTAATGGAAACACCTTAGGTTTACTTCCCACATGATTATGAGTAGTTTGAAAGTTGTTTCATGGCTCTACACATCAACACAAAAAAGTTGTTATCTCAGTGCATGCAATGCTTTTACAATACAAATGGTATACATTTCAATTTTACACCAAAGCCCTTACTGCAAACCTAATGGAAACACCTTAGGTTAACTTCCCACATGATTCTGAGATGTCTGAAAGTTGTTTCATACCTGTGCACATAAAGACAAAAAAGTTGATTTCACAGTGAATAGAATGCTTTGACATAAAAGTAGTATACATTTCAATTGTACTCAAAAGTCCTGTCTGCAACCCTAATGCAAACACATTTGGTGAACTTCCCACATGAGTATGACTAGGTTTAAAGTTGTTTCATGCCTCAGTTCATCAAGACAATAAAGTTACTTTCTCAGTACTACTATGCTCTGACATTAAGGTAGTACACATCTGAATTTTACACCAAAGTACTTACTGCAAACTAATGCAAACACCTTAGGTTAACTTCCCACATGATTATGAGTAGTTTGAAAGTTGTTTCATGGCTGTACACATCAACACAAAAAAGTTGTTATCTCAGTGCATGCAATGTTCAGACAATACAAATAGTATACATTTCAATTTTACACCAAAGTACTTACTGCAAACCTAATGGAAACAACTTAGATTAACTTCCCACATGATTCTGAGATGTCTGAAAGTTGTTTCATACCTGTGCACATCAAGACAAAAAAGTTGTTTTCTCAGTGCATGCAATGCTTTTACAATACAAATGGTATACATTTCAATTTTACACCAAAGCACTTACTGCAAACCTAATGGAAACACCTTAGGCTAACTTTCCACATGATTATGAGTAGTTTAAAAGTTGTTTCATGGCTGTACACATCAACACAAAAAAGTTGTTATCTCAGTGCATGCAATGCTTAGACAATACAAATAGTATACATTTCAATTTTACACCAAAGCCCTTACTGCAAACCTAATGGAAACAACTTAGATTAACTTCCCACATGATTCTGAGATATCTGAAAGTTGTTTCATACCTGTGCACATCAAGACAAAAAAGTTGTTTTCTCAGTGCATGCAATGCTTTTACAAAACATATAGTATACATTTCAATTTTACACCAAAGCACTTACTGCAAATCTAATGGAAACACCTTAGGTTAACTTTCCACATGATTATGAGCAGTTTGAAAGTTGTTTCATGGCTGTACACATAAACACAAAAAAGTTGTTATCTCAGTGCATGCAATGCTTAGACAATACAAATAGTATACATTTCAATTTTACACAAAAGCACTTACTGCAAACCTAATGGAAACACTTTAGGTTAACTTCCCACATGATTCTGAGATGTCTGAAAGTTGTTTCATACCTGTGCACATAAAGACAAAAAAGTTGATTTCACAGTGAATAGAATGCTTTGACATAAAAGTAGTATACATTTCAATTGTACTCAAAAGTCCTGACTGCAAACCTAATGCAAACACATTTGGTTTACTTCCCACATGAGTATGACTAGGTTTAAAGTTGTTTCATACCTCAGTTCATCAAGACAATAAAGTTACTTTCACAGTACTACTATGCTCTGACATTAAGGTAGCACACATCTGAATTTTACACCAAAGTACTTACTGCAAACTAATGGAAACACCTTAGGTTAACTTCCCACATGATTATGAGTAGTTTGAAAGTTATTTCATGGCTGTACACATCAACACAAAAAAGTTGTTATCTCAGTGCATGCAATGCTTAGACAATACAAATAGTATACATTTCAATTTTACACCAAAGTACTTACTGCAAACCTAATGGAAACAACTTAGATTAACTTCCCACATGATTCTGAGATGTCTGAAAGTTGTTTCATACCTGTGCACATCAAGACAAAAAAGTTGTTTTCTCAGTGCATGCAATGCTTTTACAACGCAAATGGTATTCATTTCAATTTTACACCAAAGCACTTACTGCAAACCTAATGGAAACACCTTAGGCTAACTTTCCACATGATTATGAATAGTTTAAAAGTTGTTTCATGGCTGTACACATCAACACAAAAAAGTTGTTATCTCAGTGCATGCAATGCTTAGACAATACAAATAGTATATATTTCAATTTTACACCAAAGCCCTTACTGCAAACCTAATGGAAACAACTTAGATTAACTTCCCACATGATTCTGAGATATCTGAAAGTTGTTTCATACCTGTGCACATCAAGACAAAAAAGTTGTTTTCTCAGTGCATGCAATGCTTTTACAATACATATAGTATACATTTCAATTTTACACCAAAGCACTTACTGCAAACCTAAAGGAAACACCTTAGGTTAACTTTCCATATGATTATGAGTAGTTTGAAAGTTGTTTCATGGCTGTACACATAAACACAAAAAAGTTGTTATCTCAGTGCATGCAATGCTTAGACAATACAAATAGTATACATTTCAATTTTACACCAAAGCACTTACTGCAAACCTAATGGAAACACTTTAGGTTAACTTCCCACATGATTCTGAGATGTCTGAAAGTTGTTTCATACCTGTGCACATAAAGACAAAAAAGTTGATTTCACAGTGAATAGAATGCTTTGACATAAAAGTAGTATACATTTCAATTGTACTCAAAAGTCCTGACTGCAAACCTAATGCAAACACATTTGGTTTACTTCCCACATGAGTATGACTAGGTTTAAAGTTGTTTCATACCTCAGTTCATCAAGACAATAAAGTTACTTTCACAGTACTACTATGCTCTGACATTAAGGTAGTAGACATCTGAATTTTACACCAAAGTACATACTGCAAACTAATGGAAACACCTTAGGTTAACTTCCCACATGATTATGAGTAGTTTGAAAGTTGTTTCATGGCTGTACACATCATCACAAAAAAGTTGTTATCTCAGTGCATGCAATGCTTAGACAATACAAATAGTATACATTTCAATTTTACACCAAAGTACTTACTGCAAACGTAATGGAAACAACTTAGATTAACTTCCCAAATGATTCTGAGATTTCTGAAAGTTGTTTCATACCTGTGCACATTATGACAAAAAAGTTGTTATCTCAGTGCATGCAATGCTTAGACAATTCAAGTAGTATACATTTCAATTTTACACCAAAGCCCTTACTGCAAACCTAATGGAAACAACTAAGATTAACTTCCCACATGATTCTGAGATATCTGAGAGTTGTTTCATACCTGTGCACATCAAGGCAAAAAAGTTGTTTTCTCAGTGCATGCAATGCTTTTACAATACATAGAGTATACATTTCAATTTTACACCAAAACACTTACTGCAAACCTAATGGAAACACCTTAGGTTAACTTCCCACATGATTCTGAGATGACTGAAAGTTGTTTCATACCTGTGCACATAAAGGCAAAAAAGTTGATTTCACAGTGAATAGAATGCTTTGACTTAAAAGTAGTATACATTTCAATTGTACTCAAAAGTCCTGTCTGCAAACCTAATGGAAACACATTTGGTTAACTTCCCACATGAGTATGACTAGGTTTAAAGTTGTTTCATGCCTCAGTTCATCAAGACAATAAAGTTACTTTCTCAGTACTACTATGCTCTGACATTAAGGTAGTACACATCTGAATTTTACACCAAAGTACTTACTGCAAACAAATGGAAACACCTTCGGTTAACTTCCCACATGATTATGAGTAGTTAGAAAGTTGTTTCATGGCTGTACACATCAACACCAAAAAGTTGTTATCTCAGTGCATGCAATCCTTAGACAATACAAATAGTATACATTTCAATTTTACACCAAAGTACTTACTGCAAACCTAATGGAAACAACTTAGATTAACTTCCCACATGATTCTGAGATATCTGAAATTGTTTCATACCTGTGCACATCAAGACAAAAAAGTTGTTTTCTCAGTGCATGCATTGCTTATACAATACAAATAGTATACATTTCACTTTCACACCAAAGCACTTACTGCAAACCTAATGGAAACACCTTAGGTTAACTTTCCACATGATTATGAGTAGTTCGAAAGTTGTTTCATGGCTGTACACATCAACAGAAAAAATTTGTTATCTCAGTGCATGCAATGCTTAGACAATACAAATAGTATACATTTCAATTTTACACCAAAGTACTTACTGCAAACCTAATGCAAACACCTTTGGTTAACTTCCCACATGAGTATGACTAGGTTTAAAGTTGTTTCATGCCTCAGTTCATCAAGACAAAAAAGTTACTTTCTCAGTGCTACTATGCTCTGACATTAAGGTAGCATACATCTCAATTTTACACCAAAGTGCTTACTGCAAACTAATGGAAACACCTTAGGTTAACTTCCCACATGATTATGAGTGGTTTGAAAGTTGTTTCATGGCTGTAAACATCAACACAAAAAAGTTGTTATCTCAGTGCATGCAATGATTAGACAATACAAATAGTATACATTTCAATTTTGCACCAAAGTACTTACTGCAAACCTAATGGAAACAACATAGATTAACTTCCCACATGATTCTGAGATGTCTGAAAGTTGTTTCATACCTGTGCACATAAAGACAAAAAAGTTGATTTCACAGTGAATAGAATGCTTTGACTTAAAAGTAGTATACATTTCAATTGTACTCAAAAGTCCTGACTGCAAACCCAATGCAAACACATTTGGTTTACTTCCCACATGAGTATGACTAGGTTTAAAGTTGTTTCATACCTCAGTTCATCAAAACAAAAAAGTTACTTTCTCAGTACTACTATGCTCTGACATTAAGGTAGTAGACATATGAATTTTACACCAAAGTACATACTGCAAACTAATGGAAACACCTTAGGTTTACTTCCCACATGATTATGAGTAGTTTGAAAGTTGTTTCATGGCTCTACACATCAACACAAAAAAGTTGTTATCTCAGTGCATGCAATGCTTTTACAATACAAATGGTATACATTTCAATTTTACACCAAAGCCCTTACTGCAAACCTAATGGAAACACCTTAGGTTAACTTCCCACATGATTCTGAGATGTCTGAAAGTTGTTTCATACCTGTGCACATAAAGACAAAAAAGTTGATTTCACAGTGAATAGAATGCTTTGACATAAAAGTAGTATACATTTCAATTGTACTCAAAAGTCCTGTCTGCAACCCTAATGCAAACACATTTGGTGAACTTCCCACATGAGTATGACTAGGTTTAAAGTTGTTTCATGCCTCAGTTCATCAAGACAATAAAGTTACTTTCTCAGTACTACTATGCTCTGACATTAAGGTAGTACACATCTGAATTTTACACCAAAGTACTTACTGCAAACTAATGCAAACACCTTAGGTTAACTTCCCACATGATTATGAGTAGTTTGAAAGTTGTTTCATGGCTGTACACATCAACACAAAAAAGTTGTTATCTCAGTGCATGCAATGTTCAGACAATACAAATAGTATACATTTCAATTTTACACCAAAGTACTTACTGCAAACCTAATGGAAACAACTTAGATTAACTTCCCACATGATTCTGAGATGTCTGAAAGTTGTTTCATACCTGTGCACATCAAGACAAAAAAGTTGTTTTCTCAGTGCATGCAATGCTTTTACAATACAAATGGTATACATTTCAATTTTACACCAAAGCACTTACTGCAAACCTAATGGAAACACCTTAGGCTAACTTTCCACATGATTATGAGTAGTTTAAAAGTTGTTTCATGGCTGTACACATCAACACAAAAAAGTTGTTATCTCAGTGCATGCAATGCTTAGACAATACAAATAGTATACATTTCAATTTTACACCAAAGCCCTTACTGCAAACCTAATGGAAACAACTTAGATTAACTTCCCACATGATTCTGAGATATCTGAAAGTTGTTTCATACCTGTGCACATCAAGACAAAAAAGTTGTTTTCTCAGTGCATGCAATGCTTTTACAAAACATATAGTATACATTTCAATTTTACACCAAAGCACTTACTGCAAATCTAATGGAAACACCTTAGGTTAACTTTCCACATGATTATGAGCAGTTTGAAAGTTGTTTCATGGCTGTACACATAAACACAAAAAAGTTGTTATCTCAGTGCATGCAATGCTTAGACAATACAAATAGTATACATTTCAATTTTACACAAAAGCACTTACTGCAAACCTAATGGAAACACTTTAGGTTAACTTCCCACATGATTCTGAGATGTCTGAAAGTTGTTTCATACCTGTGCACATAAAGACAAAAAAGTTGATTTCACAGTGAATAGAATGCTTTGACATAAAAGTAGTATACATTTCAATTGTACTCAAAAGTCCTGACTGCAAACCTAATGCAAACACATTTGGTTTACTTCCCACATGAGTATGACTAGGTTTAAAGTTGTTTCATACCTCAGTTCATCAAGACAATAAAGTTACTTTCACAGTACTACTATGCTCTGACATTAAGGTAGCACACATCTGAATTTTACACCAAAGTACTTACTGCAAACTAATGGAAACACCTTAGGTTAACTTCCCACATGATTATGAGTAGTTTGAAAGTTATTTCATGGCTGTACACATCAACACAAAAAAGTTGTTATCTCAGTGCATGCAATGCTTAGACAATACAAATAGTATACATTTCAATTTTACACCAAAGTACTTACTGCAAACCTAATGGAAACAACTTAGATTAACTTCCCACATGATTCTGAGATGTCTGAAAGTTGTTTCATACCTGTGCACATCAAGACAAAAAAGTTGTTTTCTCAGTGCATGCAATGCTTTTACAACGCAAATGGTATTCATTTCAATTTTACACCAAAGCACTTACTGCAAACCTAATGGAAACACCTTAGGCTAACTTTCCACATGATTATGAATAGTTTAAAAGTTGTTTCATGGCTGTACACATCAACACAAAAAAGTTGTTATCTCAGTGCATGCAATGCTTAGACAATACAAATAGTATATATTTCAATTTTACACCAAAGCCCTTACTGCAAACCTAATGGAAACAACTTAGATTAACTTCCCACATGATTCTGAGATATCTGAAAGTTGTTTCATACCTGTGCACATCAAGACAAAAAAGTTGTTTTCTCAGTGCATGCAATGCTTTTACAATACATATAGTATACATTTCAATTTTACACCAAAGCACTTACTGCAAACCTAAAGGAAACACCTTAGGTTAACTTTCCATATGATTATGAGTAGTTTGAAAGTTGTTTCATGGCTGTACACATAAACACAAAAAAGTTGTTATCTCAGTGCATGCAATGCTTAGACAATACAAATAGTATACATTTCAATTTTACACCAAAGCACTTACTGCAAACCTAATGGAAACACTTTAGGTTAACTTCCCACATGATTCTGAGATGTCTGAAAGTTGTTTTATACCTGTGCACATAAAGACAAAAAAGTTGATTTCACAGTGAATAGAATGCTTTGACATAAAAGTAGTATACATTTCAATTGTACTCAAAAGTCCTGACTGCAAACCTAATGCAAACACATTTGGTTTAATTCCCACATGAGTATGACTAGGTTTAAAGTTGTTTCATACCTCAGTTCATCAAGACAAAAAAGTTACTTTCTCAGTACTACTATGCTCTGACATTAAGGTAGTAGACATCTGAATTTTACACCAAAGTACATACTGCAAACTAATGGAAACACCTTAGGTTAACTTCCCACATGATTATGAGTAGTTTGAAAGTTGTTTCATGGCTGTACACATCATCACAAAAAAGTTGTTATCTCAGTGCATGCAATGCTTAGACAATACAAATAGTATACATTTCAATTTTACACCAAAGTACTTACTGCAAACGTAATGGAAACAACTTAGATTAACTTCCCAAATGATTCTGAGATTTCTGAAAGTTGTTTCATACCTGTGCACATTATGACAAAAAAGTTGTTATCTCAGTGCATGCAATGCTTAGACAATTCAAGTAGTATACATTTCAATTTTACACCAAAGCCCTTACTGCAAACCTAATGGAAACAACTAAGATTAACTTCCCACATGATTCTGAGATATCTGAGAGTTGTTTCATACCTGTGCACATCAAGGCAAAAAAGTTGTTTTCTCAGTGCATGCAATGCTTTTACAATACATAGAGTATACATTTCAATTTTACACCAAAGCACTTACTGCAAACCTAATGGAAACACCTTAGGTTAACTTTCCACATGATTATGAGTAGTTTGAAAGTTGTTTCATGGCTGTAGACATCAAAACAAAAAACTTGTTATCTCAGTGCATGCAATGTTTAGACAATACAAATTGTATACATTTCAATTTTACACCAAAGTACTTACTGCAAACCTAATGGAAACACCTTAGGCTAACTTTCCACATGATTATGAGTAGTTTGAAAGTTGTTTCATGGCTGTACACATTAACACAAAAAAGTTGTTATCTCAGTGCATACAATGCTTAGACAATACAAATAGTATACATTTCAATTTTACACGAAAGCACTTACTGCAAACCTAATGGAAACACTTTAGGTTAACTTTCCACATGATTCTGAGATGACTGAAAGTTGTTTCATACCTGTGCACATAAAGGCAAAAAAGTTGATTTCACAGTGAATAGAATGCTTTGACTTAAAAGTAGTATACATTTCAATTGTACTCAAAAGTCCTGTCTGCAAACCTAATGGAAACACATTTGGTTAACTTCCCACATGAGTATGACTAGGTTTAAAGTTGTTTCATGCCTCAGTTCATCAAGACAATAAAGTTACTTTCTCAGTACTACTATGCTCTGACATTAAGGTAGTACACATCTGAATTTTACACCAAAGTACTTACTGCAAACAAATGGAAACACCTTCGGTTAACTTCCCACATGATTATGAGTAGTTAGAAAGTTGTTTCATGGCTGTACACATCAACACCAAAAAGTTGTTATCTCAGTGCATGCAATCCTTAGACAATACAAATAGTATACATTTCAATTTTACACCAAAGTACTTACTGCAAACCTAATGGAAACAACTTAGATTAACTTCCCACATGATTCTGAGATATCTGAAATTGTTTCATACCTGTGCACATCAAGACAAAAAAGTTGTTTTCTCAGTGCATGCATTGCTTATACAATACAAATAGTATACATTTCACTTTCACACCAAAGCACTTACTGCAAACCTAATGGAAACACCTTAGGTTAACTTTCCACATGATTATGAGTAGTTCGAAAGTTGTTTCATGGCTGTACACATCAACAGAAAAAATTTGTTATCTCAGTGCATGCAATGCTTAGACAATACAAATAGTATACATTTCAATTTTACACCAAAGTACTTACTGCAAACCTAATGCAAACACCTTTGGTTAACTTCCCACATAGTATGACTAGGTTTAAAGTTGTTTCATGCCTCAGTTCATCAAGACAAAAAAGTTACTTTCTCAGTGCTACTATGCTCTGACATTAAGGTAGCATACATCTCAATTTTACACCAAAGTGCTTACTGCAAACTAATGGAAACACCTTAGGTTAACTTCCCACATGATTATGAGTGGTTTGAAAGTTGTTTCATGGCTGTAAAGATCAACACAAAAAAGTTGTTATCTCAGTGCATGCAATGCTTAGACAATACAAATAGTATACATTTCAATTTTACACCAAAGCACTTACTGCAAACCTAATGGAAACACCATAGGTTAACTTCCCACATGATTCTGAGATGTCTGAAAGTTGTTTCATACCTGTGCACATAAAGACAAAAAAGTTGATTTCACAGTGAATAGAATGCTTTGACATAAAAGTAGTATACATTTCAATTGTACTCAAAAGTCCTGTCTGCAACCCTAATGCAAACACATTTGGTGAACTTCCCACATGAGTATGACTAGGTTTAAAGTTGTTTCATGCCTCAGTTCATCAAGACAATAAAGTTACTTTCTCAGTACTACTATGCTCTGACATTAAGGTAGTACACATCTGAATTTTACACCAAAGTACTTACTGCAAACTAATGCAAACACCTTAGGTTAACTTCCCACATGATTATGAGTAGTTTGAAAGTTTTTTCATGGCTGTACACATCAACACAAAAAAGTTGTTATCTCAGTGCATGCAATGCTGAGACAATACAAATAGTATACATTTCAATTTTACACCAAAGTACTTACTGCAAACCTAATGGAAACAACTTAGATTAACTTCCCACATGATTCTGAGATGTCTGAAATTTGTTTCATACCTGTGCACATCAAGACAAAAAAGTTGTTTTCCAGTGCATGCAATGCTTTTACAATACAAATGGTATACATTTCAATTTTACACCAAAGCACTTACTGCAAACCTAATGGAAACACCTTAGGCTAACTTCCCACATGATTATGAGTAGTTTGAAAGTTGTTTCGTGGCTGTACACATCAACAGAAAAAAGTTGTTATCTCAGTGCATGCAATGCTTAGACAATACAAATAGTATACATTTCAATTTTACACCAAAGCACTTACTGCAAACCTAATGGAAACACCTTAGGTTAACTTCCCACATGATTCTGAGATGTCTGAAAGTTGTTTCATACCTGTGCACATAAAGACAAAAAAGTTGATTTCACAGTGAATAGAATGCTTTGACATAAAAGTAGTATACATTTCAATTGTACTCAAAAGTCCTGTCTGCAACCCTAATGCAAACACATTTGGTGAACTTCCCACATGAGTATGACTAGGTTTAAAGTTGTTTCATGCCTCAGTTCATCAAGACAATAAAGTTACTTTCTCAGTACTACTATGCTCTGACATTAAGGTAGTACACATCTGAATTTTACACCAAAGTACTTACTGCAAACTAATGGAAACACCTTAGGTTAACTTCCCACATGATTATGAGTAGTTTGAAAGTTATTTCATGGCTGTACACATCAACACAAAAAAGTTGTTATCTCAGTGCATGCAATGCTTAGACAATACAAATAGTATACATTTCAATTTTACACCAAAGTACTTACTGCAAACCTAATGGAAACAACTTAGATTAACTTCCCACATGATTCTGAGATGTCTGAAAGTTGTTTCATACCTGTGCACATCAAGACAAAAAAGTTGTTTTCTCAGTGCATGCAATGCTTTTACAACGCAAATGGTATTCATTTCAATTTTACACCAAAGCACTTACTGCAAACCTAATGGAAACACCTTAGGCTAACTTTCCACATGATTATGAATAGTTTAAAAGTTGTTTCATGGCTGTACACATCAACACAAAAAAGTTGTTATCTCAGTGCATGCAATGCTTAGACAATACAAATAGTATATATTTCAATTTTACACCAAAGCCCTTACTGCAAACCTAATGGAAACAACTTAGATTAACTTCCCACATGATTCTGAGATATCTGAAAGTTGTTTCATACCTGTGCACATCAAGACAAAAAAGTTGTTTTCTCAGTGCATGCAATGCTTTTACAATACATATAGTATACATTTCAATTTTACACCAAAGCACTTACTGCAAACCTAAAGGAAACACCTTAGGTTAACTTTCCATATGATTATGAGTAGTTTGAAAGTTGTTTCATGGCTGTACACATAAACACAAAAAAGTTGTTATCTCAGTGCATGCAATGCTTAGACAATACAAATAGTATACATTTCAATTTTACACCAAAGCACTTACTGCAAACCTAATGGAAACACTTTAGGTTAACTTCCCACATGATTCTGAGATGTCTGAAAGTTGTTTTATACCTGTGCACATAAAGACAAAAAAGTTGATTTCACAGTGAATAGAATGCTTTGACATAAAAGTAGTATACATTTCAATTGTACTCAAAAGTCCTGACTGCAAACCTAATGCAAACACATTTGGTTTACTTCCCACATGAGTATGACTAGGTTTAAAGTTGTTTCATACCTCAGTTCATCAAGACAATAAAGTTACTTTCACAGTACTACTATGCTCTGACATTAAGGTAGTAGACATCTGAATTTTACACCAAAGTACATACTGCAAACTAATGGAAACACCTTAGGTTAACTTCCCACATGATTATGAGTAGTTTGAAAGTTGTTTCATGGCTGTACACATCATCACAAAAAAGTTGTTATCTCAGTGCATGCAATGCTTAGACAATACAAATAGTATACATTTCAATTTTACACCAAAGTACTTACTGCAAACGTAATGGAAACAACTTAGATTAACTTCCCAAATGATTCTGAGATTTCTGAAAGTTGTTTCATACCTGTGCACATTATGACAAAAAAGTTGTTATCTCAGTGCATGCAATGCTTAGACAATTCAAGTAGTATACATTTCAATTTTACACCAAAGCCCTTACTGCAAACCTAATGGAAACAACTAAGATTAACTTCCCACATGATTCTGAGATATCTGAGAGTTGTTTCATACCTGTGCACATCAAGGCAAAAAAGTTGTTTTCTCAGTGCATGCAATGCTTTTACAATACATAGAGTATACATTTCAATTTTACACCAAAACACTTACTGCAAACCTAATGGAAACACCTTAGGTTAACTTCCCACATGATTATGAGTAGTTTGAAAGTTGTTTCATGGCTGTAGACATCAAAACAAAAAACTTGTTATCTCAGTGCATGCAATGTTTAGACAATACAAATTGTATACATTTCAATTTTACACCAAAGTACTTACTGCAAACCTAATGGAAACACCTTAGGCTAACTTTCCACATGATTATGAGTAGTTTGAAAGTTGTTTCATGGCTGTACACATTAACACAAAAAAGTTGTTATCTCAGTGCATACAATGCTTAGACAATACAAATAGTATACATTTCAATTTTACACGAAAGCACTTACTGCAAACCTAATGGAAACACTTTAGGTTAACTTCCCACATGATTCTGAGATGACTGAAAGTTGTTTCATACCTGTGCACATAAAGGCAAAAAAGTTGATTTCACAGTGAATAGAATGCTTTGACTTAAAAGTAGTATACATTTCAATTGTACTCAAAAGTCCTGTCTGCAAACCTAATGGAAACACATTTGGTTAACTTCCCACATGAGTATGACTAGGTTTAAAGTTGTTTCATGCCGCAGTTCATCAAGACAATAAAGTTACTTTCTCAGTACTACTATGCTCTGACATTAAGGTAGTACACATCT
Organism: Mobula birostris; assembly: GCF_030028105.1. Taxonomy (NCBI): domain Eukaryota; kingdom Metazoa; phylum Chordata; class Chondrichthyes; order Myliobatiformes; family Myliobatidae; genus Mobula; species Mobula birostris. The sequence goes on along the minus strand of NW_027276651.1, from coordinate 501,994 downwards.
GAATTTTACACCAAAGTACTTACTGCAAACAAATGGAAACACCTTCGGTTAACTTCCCACATGATTATGAGTAGTTAGAAAGTTGTTTCATGGCTGTACACATCAACACCAAAAAGTTGTTATCTCAGTGCATGCAATCCTTAGACAATACAAATAGTATACATTTCAATTTTACACCAAAGTACTTACTGCAAACCTAATGGAAACAACTTAGATTAACTTCCCACATGATTCTGAGATATCTGAAATTGTTTCATACCTGTGCACATCAAGACAAAAAAGTTGTTTTCTCAGTGCATGCATTGCTTATACAATACAAATAGTATACATTTCACTTTCACACCAAAGCACTTACTGCAAACCTAATGGAAACACCTTAGGTTAACTTTCCACATGATTATGAGTAGTTCGAAAGTTGTTTCATGGCTGTACACATCAACAGAAAAAATTTGTTATCTCAGTGCATGCAATGCTTAGACAATACAAATAGTATACATTTCAATTTTACACCAAAGTACTTACTGCAAACCTAATGCAAACACCTTTGGTTAACTTCCCACATGAGTATGACTAGGTTTAAAGTTGTTTCATGCCTCAGTTCATCAAGACAAAAAAGTTACTTTCTCAGTGCTACTATGCTCTGACATTAAGGTAGCATACATCTCAATTTTACACCAAAGTGCTTACTGCAAACTAATGGAAACACCTTAGGTTAACTTCCCACATGATTATGAGTGGTTTGAAAGTTGTTTCATGGCTGTAAACATCAACACCAAAAAGTTGTTATCTCAGTGCATGCAATCCTTAGACAATACAAATAGTATACATTTCAATTTTACACCAAAGTACTTACTGCAAACCTAATGGAAACAACTTAGATTAACTTCCCACATGATTCTGAGATATCTGAAATTGTTTCATACCTGTGCACATCAAGACAAAAAAGTTGTTTTCTCAGTGCATGCATTGCTTATACAATACAAATAGTATACATTTCACTTTCACACCAAAGCACTTACTGCAAACCTAATGGAAACACCTTAGGTTAACTTTCCACATGATTATGAGTAGTTCGAAAGTTGTTTCATGGCTGTACACATCAACAGAAAAAATTTGTTATCTCAGTGCATGCAATGCTTAGACAATACAAATAGTATACATTTCAATTTTACACCAAAGTACTTACTGCAAACCTAATGCAAACACCTTTGGTTAACTTCCCACATAGTATGACTAGGTTTAAAGTTGTTTCATGCCTCAGTTCATCAAGACAAAAAAGTTACTTTCTCAGTGCTACTATGCTCTGACATTAAGGTAGCATACATCTCAATTTTACACCAAAGTGCTTACTGCAAACTAATGGAAACACCTTAGGTTAACTTCCCACATGATTATGAGTGGTTTGAAAGTTGTTTCATGGCTGTAAAGATCAACACAAAAAAGTTGTTATCTCAGTGCATGCAATGCTTAGACAATACAAATAGTATACATTTCAATTTTACACCAAAGCACTTACTGCAAACCTAATGGAAACACCATAGGTTAACTTCCCACATGATTCTGAGATGTCTGAAAGTTGTTTCATACCTGTGCACATAAAGACAAAAAAGTTGATTTCACAGTGAATAGAATGCTTTGACATAAAAGTAGTATACATTTCAATTGTACTCAAAAGTCCTGTCTGCAACCCTAATGCAAACACATTTGGTGAACTTCCCACATGAGTATGACTAGGTTTAAAGTTGTTTCATGCCTCAGTTCATCAAGACAATAAAGTTACTTTCTCAGTACTACTATGCTCTGACATTAAGGTAGTACACATCTGAATTTTACACCAAAGTACTTACTGCAAACTAATGCAAACACCTTAGGTTAACTTCCCACATGATTATGAGTAGTTTGAAAGTTTTTTCATGGCTGTACACATCAACACAAAAAAGTTGTTATCTCAGTGCATGCAATGCTGAGACAATACAAATAGTATACATTTCAATTTTACACCAAAGTACTTACTGCAAACCTAATGGAAACAACTTAGATTAACTTCCCACATGATTCTGAGATGTCTGAAATTTGTTTCATACCTGTGCACATCAAGACAAAAAAGTTGTTTTCCAGTGCATGCAATGCTTTTACAATACAAATGGTATACATTTCAATTTTACACCAAAGCACTTACTGCAAACCTAATGGAAACACCTTAGGCTAACTTCCCACATGATTATGAGTAGTTTGAAAGTTGTTTCGTGGCTGTACACATCAACAGAAAAAAGTTGTTATCTCAGTGCATGCAATGCTTAGACAATACAAATAGTATACATTTCAATTTTACACCAAAGCACTTACTGCAAACCTAATGGAAACACCTTAGGTTAACTTCCCACATGATTCTGAGATGTCTGAAAGTTGTTTCATACCTGTGCACATAAAGACAAAAAAGTTGATTTCACAGTGAATAGAATGCTTTGACATAAAAGTAGTATACATTTCAATTGTACTCAAAAGTCCTGTCTGCAACCCTAATGCAAACACATTTGGTGAACTTCCCACATGAGTATGACTAGGTTTAAAGTTGTTTCATGCCTCAGTTCATCAAGACAATAAAGTTACTTTCTCAGTACTACTATGCTCTGACATTAAGGTAGTACACATCTGAATTTTACACCAAAGTACTTACTGCAAACTAATGGAAACACCTTAGGTTAACTTCCCACATGATTATGAGTAGTTTGAAAGTTATTTCATGGCTGTACACATCAACACAAAAAAGTTGTTATCTCAGTGCATGCAATGCTTAGACAATACAAATAGTATACATTTCAATTTTACACCAAAGTACTTACTGCAAACCTAATGGAAACAACTTAGATTAACTTCCCACATGATTCTGAGATGTCTGAAAGTTGTTTCATACCTGTGCACATCAAGACAAAAAAGTTGTTTTCTCAGTGCATGCAATGCTTTTACAACGCAAATGGTATTCATTTCAATTTTACACCAAAGCACTTACTGCAAACCTAATGGAAACACCTTAGGCTAACTTTCCACATGATTATGAATAGTTTAAAAGTTGTTTCATGGCTGTACACATCAACACAAAAAAGTTGTTATCTCAGTGCATGCAATGCTTAGACAATACAAATAGTATATATTTCAATTTTACACCAAAGCCCTTACTGCAAACCTAATGGAAACAACTTAGATTAACTTCCCACATGATTCTGAGATATCTGAAAGTTGTTTCATACCTGTGCACATCAAGACAAAAAAGTTGTTTTCTCAGTGCATGCAATGCTTTTACAATACATATAGTATACATTTCAATTTTACACCAAAGCACTTACTGCAAACCTAAAGGAAACACCTTAGGTTAACTTTCCATATGATTATGAGTAGTTTGAAAGTTGTTTCATGGCTGTACACATAAACACAAAAAAGTTGTTATCTCAGTGCATGCAATGCTTAGACAATACAAATAGTATACATTTCAATTTTACACCAAAGCACTTACTGCAAACCTAATGGAAACACTTTAGGTTAACTTCCCACATGATTCTGAGATGTCTGAAAGTTGTTTTATACCTGTGCACATAAAGACAAAAAAGTTGATTTCACAGTGAATAGAATGCTTTGACATAAAAGTAGTATACATTTCAATTGTACTCAAAAGTCCTGACTGCAAACGTAATGCAAACACATTTGGTTTACTTCCCACATGAGTATGACTAGGTTTAAAGTTGTTTCATACCTCAGTTCATCAAGACAATAAAGTTACTTTCACAGTACTACTATGCTCTGACATTAAGGTAGTAGACATCTGAATTTTACACCAAAGTACATACTGCAAACTAATGGAAACACCTTAGGTTAACTTCCCACATGATTATGAGTAGTTTGAAAGTTGTTTCATGGCTGTACACATCATCACAAAAAAGTTGTTATCTCAGTGCATGCAATGCTTAGACAATACAAATAGTATACATTTCAATTTTACACCAAAGTACTTACTGCAAACGTAATGGAAACAACTTAGATTAACTTCCCAAATGATTCTGAGATTTCTGAAAGTTGTTTCATACCTGTGCACATTATGACAAAAAAGTTGTTATCTCAGTGCATGCAATGCTTAGACAATTCAAGTAGTATACATTTCAATTTTACACCAAAGCCCTTACTGCAAACCTAATGGAAACAACTAAGATTAACTTCCCACATGATTCTGAGATATCTGAGAGTTGTTTCATACCTGTGCACATCAAGGCAAAAAAGTTGTTTTCTCAGTGCATGCAATGCTTTTACAATACATAGAGTATACATTTCAATTTTACACCAAAACACTTACTGCAAACCTAATGGAAACACCTTAGGTTAACTTCCCACATGATTATGAGTAGTTTGAAAGTTGTTTCATGGCTGTAGACATCAAAACAAAAAACTTGTTATCTCAGTGCATGCAATGTTTAGACAATACAAATTGTATACATTTCAATTTTACACCAAAGTACTTACTGCAAACCTAATGGAAACACCTTAGGCTAACTTTCCACATGATTATGAGTAGTTTGAAAGTTGTTTCATGGCTGTACACATTAACACAAAAAAGTTGTTATCTCAGTGCATACAATGCTTAGACAATACAAATAGTATACATTTCAATTTTACACGAAAGCACTTACTGCAAACCTAATGGAAACACTTTAGGTTAACTTCCCACATGATTCTGAGATGACTGAAAGTTGTTTCATACCTGTGCACATAAAGGCAAAAAAGTTGATTTCACAGTGAATAGAATGCTTTGACTTAAAAGTAGTATACATTTCAATTGTACTCAAAAGTCCTGTCTGCAAACCTAATGGAAACACATTTGGTTAACTTCCCACATGAGTATGACTAGGTTTAAAGTTGTTTCATGCCGCAGTTCATCAAGACAATAAAGTTACTTTCTCAGTACTACTATGCTCTGACATTAAGGTAGTACACATCTGAATTTTACACCAAAGTACTTACTGCAAACAAATGGAAACACCTTCGGTTAACTTCCCACATGATTATGAGTAGTTAGAAAGTTGTTTCATGGCTGTACACATCAACACCAAAAAGTTGTTATCTCAGTGCATGCAATCCTTAGACAATACAAATAGTATACATTTCAATTTTACACCAAAGTACTTACTGCAAACCTAATGGAAACAACTTAGATTAACTTCCCACATGATTCTGAGATATCTGAAATTGTTTCATACCTGTGCACATCAAGACAAAAAAGTTGTTTTCTCAGTGCATGCATTGCTTATACAATACAAATAGTATACATTTCACTTTCACACCAAAGCACTTACTGCAAACCTAATGGAAACACCTTAGGTTAACTTTCCACATGATTATGAGTAGTTCGAAAGTTGTTTCATGGCTGTACACATCAACAGAAAAAATTTGTTATCTCAGTGCATGCAATGCTTAGACAATACAAATAGTATACATTTCAATTTTACACCAAAGTACTTACTGCAAACCTAATGCAAACACCTTTGGTTAACTTCCCACATGAGTATGACTAGGTTTAAAGTTGTTTCATGCCTCAGTTCATCAAGACAAAAAAGTTACTTTCTCAGTGCTACTATGCTCTGACATTAAGGTAGCATACATCTCAATTTTACACCAAAGTGCTTACTGCAAACTAATGGAAACACCTTAGGTTAACTTCCCACATGATTATGAGTGGTTTGAAAGTTGTTTCATGGCTGTAAACATCAACACAAAAAAGTTGTTATCTCAGTGCATGCAATGATTAGACAATACAAATAGTATACATTTCAATTTTGCACCAAAGTACTTACTGCAAACCTAATGGAAACAACATAGATTAACTTCCCACATGATTCTGAGATGTCTGAAAGTTGTTTCATACCTGTGCACATAAAGACAAAAAAGTTGATTTCACAGTTAATAGAATGCTTTGACTTAAAAGTAGTATACATTTCAATTGTACTCAAAAGTCCTGACTGCAAACCCAATGCAAACACATTTGGTTTACTTCCCACATGAGTATGACTAGGTTTAAAGTTGTTTCATACCTCAGTTCATCAAAACAAAAAAGTTACTTTCTCAGTACTACTATGCTCTGACATTAAGGTAGTAGACATATGAATTTTACACCAAAGTACATACTGCAAACTAATGGAAACACCTTAGGTTTACTTCCCACATGATTATGAGTAGTTTGAAAGTTGTTTCATGGCTCTACACATCAACACAAAAAAGTTGTTATCTCAGTGCATGCAATGCTTTTACAATACAAATGGTATACATTTCAATTTTACACCAAAGCCCTTACTGCAAACCTAATGGAAACACCTTAGGTTAACTTCCCACATGATTCTGAGATGTCTGAAAGTTGTTTCATACCTGTGCACATAAAGACAAAAAAGTTGATTTCACAGTGAATAGAATGCTTTGACATAAAAGTAGTATACATTTCAATTGTACTCAAAAGTCCTGTCTGCAACCCTAATGCAAACACATTTGGTGAACTTCCCACATGAGTATGACTAGGTTTAAAGTTGTTTCATGCCTCAGTTCATCAAGACAATAAAGTTACTTTCTCAGTACTACTATGCTCTGACATTAAGGTAGTACACATCTGAATTTTACACCAAAGTACTTACTGCAAACTAATGCAAACACCTTAGGTTAACTTCCCACATGATTATGAGTAGTTTGAAAGTTGTTTCATGGCTGTACACATCAACACAAAAAAGTTGTTATCTCAGTGCATGCAATGTTCAGACAATACAAATAGTATACATTTCAATTTTACACCAAAGTACTTACTGCAAACCTAATGGAAACAACTTAGATTAACTTCCCACATGATTCTGAGATGTCTGAAAGTTGTTTCATACCTGTGCACATCAAGACAAAAAAGTTGTTTTCTCAGTGCATGCAATGCTTTTACAATACAAATGGTATACATTTCAATTTTACACCAAAGCACTTACTGCAAACCTAATGGAAACACCTTAGGCTAACTTTCCACATGATTATGAGTAGTTTAAAAGTTGTTTCATGGCTGTACACATCAACACAAAAAAGTTGTTATCTCAGTGCATGCAATGCTTAGACAATACAAATAGTATACATTTCAATTTTACACCAAAGCCCTTACTGCAAACCTAATGGAAACAACTTAGATTAACTTCCCACATGATTCTGAGATATCTGAAAGTTGTTTCATACCTGTGCACATCAAGACAAAAAAGTTGTTTTCTCAGTGCATGCAATGCTTTTACAAAACATATAGTATACATTTCAATTTTACACCAAAGCACTTACTGCAAATCTAATGGAAACACCTTAGGTTAACTTTCCACATGATTATGAGCAGTTTGAAAGTTGTTTCATGGCTGTACACATAAACACAAAAAAGTTGTTATCTCAGTGCATGCAATGCTTAGACAATACAAATAGTATACATTTCAATTTTACACAAAAGCACTTACTGCAAACCTAATGGAAACACTTTAGGTTAACTTCCCACATGATTCTGAGATGTCTGAAAGTTGTTTCATACCTGTGCACATAAAGACAAAAAAGTTGATTTCACAGTGAATAGAATGCTTTGACATAAAAGTAGTATACATTTCAATTGTACTCAAAAGTCCTGACTGCAAACCTAATGCAAACACATTTGGTTTACTTCCCACATGAGTATGACTAGGTTTAAAGTTGTTTCATACCTCAGTTCATCAAGACAATAAAGTTACTTTCACAGTACTACTATGCTCTGACATTAAGGTAGCACACATCTGAATTTTACACCAAAGTACTTACTGCAAACTAATGGAAACACCTTAGGTTAACTTCCCACATGATTATGAGTAGTTTGAAAGTTATTTCATGGCTGTACACATCAACACAAAAAAGTTGTTATCTCAGTGCATGCAATGCTTAGACAATACAAATAGTATACATTTCAATTTTACACCAAAGTACTTACTGCAAACCTAATGGAAACAACTTAGATTAACTTCCCACATGATTCTGAGATGTCTGAAAGTTGTTTCATACCTGTGCACATCAAGACAAAAAAGTTGTTTTCTCAGTGCATGCAATGCTTTTACAACGCAAATGGTATTCATTTCAATTTTACACCAAAGCACTTACTGCAAACCTAATGGAAACACCTTAGGCTAACTTTCCACATGATTATGAATAGTTTAAAAGTTGTTTCATGGCTGTACACATCAACACAAAAAAGTTGTTATCTCAGTGCATGCAATGCTTAGACAATACAAATAGTATATATTTCAATTTTACACCAAAGCCCTTACTGCAAACCTAATGGAAACAACTTAGATTAACTTCCCACATGATTCTGAGATATCTGAAAGTTGTTTCATACCTGTGCACATCAAGACAAAAAAGTTGTTTTCTCAGTGCATGCAATGCTTTTACAATACATATAGTATACATTTCAATTTTACACCAAAGCACTTACTGCAAACCTAAAGGAAACACCTTAGGTTAACTTTCCATATGATTATGAGTAGTTTGAAAGTTGTTTCATGGCTGTACACATAAACACAAAAAAGTTGTTATCTCAGTGCATGCAATGCTTAGACAATACAAATAGTATACATTTCAATTTTACACCAAAGCACTTACTGCAAACCTAATGGAAACACTTTAGGTTAACTTCCCACATGATTCTGAGATGTCTGAAAGTTGTTTTATACCTGTGCACATAAAGACAAAAAAGTTGATTTCACAGTGAATAGAATGCTTTGACATAAAAGTAGTATACATTTCAATTGTACTCAAAAGTCCTGACTGCAAACCTAATGCAAACACATTTGGTTTAATTCCCACATGAGTATGACTAGGTTTAAAGTTGTTTCATACCTCAGTTCATCAAGACAAAAAAGTTACTTTCTCAGTACTACTATGCTCTGACATTAAGGTAGTAGACATCTGAATTTTACACCAAAGTACATACTGCAAACTAATGGAAACACCTTAGGTTAACTTCCCACATGATTATGAGTAGTTTGAAAGTTGTTTAATGGCTGTACACATCATCACAAAAAAGTTGTTATCTCAGTGCATGCAATGCTTAGACAATACAAATAGTATACATTTCAATTTTACACCAAAGTACTTACTGCAAACCTAATGGAAACAACTTAGATTAACTTCCCAAATGATTCTGAGATTTCTGAAAGTTGTTTCATACCTGTGCACATTATGACAAAAAAGTTGTTATCTCAGTGCATGCAATGCTTAGACAATTCAAGTAGTATACATTTCAATTTTACACCAAAGCCCTTACTGCAAACCTAATGGAAAGAACTAAGATTAACTTCCCACATGATTCTGAGATATCTGAGAGTTGTTTCATACCTGTGCACATCAAGGCAAAAAAGTTGTTTTCTCAGTGCATGCAATGCTTTTACAATACATAGAGTATACATTTCAATTTTACACCAAAGCACTTACTGCAAACCTAATGGAAACACCTTAGGTTAACTTCCCACATGATTATGAGTAGTTTGAAAGTTGTTTCATGGCTGTAGACATCAAAACAAAAAACTTGTTATCTCAGTGCATGCAATGTTTAGACAATACAAATTGTATACATTTCAATTTTACACCAAAGTACTTACTGCAAACCTAATGGAAACACCTTAGGCTAACTTTCCACATGATTATGAGTAGTTTGAAAGTTGTTTCATGGCTGTACACATTAACACAAAAAAGTTGTTATCTCAGTGCATACAATGCTTAGACAATACAAATAGTATACATTTCAATTTTACACGAAAGCACTTACTGCAAACCTAATGGAAACACTTTAGGTTAACTTCCCACATGATTCTGAGATGACTGAAAGTTGTTTCATACCTGTGCACATAAAGGCAAAAAAGTTGATTTCACAGTGAATAGAATGCTTTGACTTAAAAGTAGTATACATTTCAATTGTACTCAAAAGTCCTGTCTGCAAACCTAATGGAAACACATTTGGTTAACTTCCCACATGAGTATGACTAGGTTTAAAGTTGTTTCATGCCTCAGTTCATCAAGACAATAAAGTTACTTTCTCAGTACTACTATGCTCTGACATTAAGGTAGTACACATCTGAATTTTACACCAAAGTACTTACTGCAAACAAATGGAAACACCTTCGGTTAACTTCCCACATGATTATGAGTAGTTTGAAAGTTTTTTCATGGCTGTACACATCAACAAAAAAAGTTGTTATCTCAGTGCATGCAATGCTGAGACAATACAAATAGTATACATTTCAATTTTACACCAAAGTACTTACTGCAAACCTGATGGAAACAACTTAGATTAACTTCTCACATGATTCTGAGATGTCTGAAATTTCTTTCATACCTGTGCACATCAAGACAAAAAAGTTGTTTTCCAGTGCATGCAATGCTTTTACAATACAAATGGTATACATTTCAATTTTACACCAAAGCACTTACTGCAAACCTAATGGAAACACCTTAGGCTAACTTTCCACATGATTATGAGTAGTTTGAAAGTTGTTTCATGGCTGTACACATCAACACCAAAAAGTTGTTATCTCAGTGCATGCAATCCTTAGACAATACAAATAGTATACATTTCAATTTTACACCAAAGTACTTACTGCAAACCTAATGGAAACAACTTAGATTAACTTCCCACATGATTCTGAGATATCTGAAATTGTTTCATACCTGTGCACATCAAGACAAAAAAGTTGTTTTCTCAGTGCATGCATTGCTTATACAATACAAATAGTATACATTTCACTTTCACACCAAAGCACTTACTGCAAACCTAATGGAAACACCTTAGGTTAACTTTCCACATGATTATGAGTAGTTCGAAAGTTGTTTCATGGCTGTACACATCAACAGAAAAAATTTGTTATCTCAGTGCATGCAATGCTTAGACAATACAAATAGTATACATTTCAATTTTACACCAAAGTACTTACTGCAAACCTAATGCAAACACCTTTGGTTAACTTCCCACATGAGTATGACTAGGTTTAAAGTTGTTTCATGCCTCAGTTCATCAAGACAAAAAAGTTACTTTCTCAGTGCTACTATGCTCTGACATTAAGGTAGCATACATCTCAATTTTACACCAAAGTGCTTACTGCAAACTAATGGAAACACCTTAGGTTAACTTCCCACATGATTATGAGTGGTTTGAAAGTTGTTTCATGGCTGTAAACATCAACACAAAAAAGTTGTTATCTCAGTGCATGCAATGATTAGACAATACAAATAGTATACATTTCAATTTTGCACCAAAGTACTTACTGCAAACCTAATGGAAACAACATAGATTAACTTCCCACATGATTCTGAGATGTCTGAAAGTTGTTTCATACCTGTGCACATAAAGACAAAAAAGTTGATTTCACAGTGAATAGAATGCTTTGACTTAAAAGTAGTATACATTTCAATTGTACTCAAAAGTCCTGACTGCAAACCCAATGCAAACACATTTGGTTTACTTCCCACATGAGTATGACTAGGTTTAAAGTTGTTTCATACCTCAGTTCATCAAAACAAAAAAGTTACTTTCTCAGTACTACTATGCTCTGACATTAAGGTAGTAGACATATGAATTTTACACCAAAGTACATACTGCAAACTAATGGAAACACCTTAGGTTTACTTCCCACATGATTATGAGTAGTTTGAAAGTTGTTTCATGGCTCTACACATCAACACAAAAAAGTTGTTATCTCAGTGCATGCAATGCTTTTACAATACAAATGGTATACATTTCAATTTTACACCAAAGCCCTTACTGCAAACCTAATGGAAACAACTTAGATTAACTTCCCAGATGATTCTGAGACATCTGAAATTGTTTCATACCTGTGCACATCAAGACAAAAAAGTTGTTTTCTCAGTGCATGCATTGCTTATACAATACAAATAGTATACATTTCAATTTCACACCAAAGCACTTACTGCAAACCTAATGGAAACACCTTAGGTTAACTTTCCACATGATTATGAGTAGTTTGAAAGTTGTTTCATGGCTGTACACATCAACAGAAAAAAGTTGTTATCTCAGTGCATGCAATGCTTAGACAATACAAATAGTATACATTTCAATTTTACACCAAAGCACTTACTGCAAACCTAATGGAAACACCTTAGGTTAACATCCCACATGATTATGACAAGTCCGAAAGTTGTTTCTTACCTGTCCACATAAAGACAAAAAAGTTGATTTCACAGTGAATAGAATGCTTTGACACAAAAGTAGTATACATTTCAATTGTACTCAAAAGTCCTGACTGCAAACCTAATGCAAACACATTTGGTTAACTTCCCACATGAGTATGACTAGGTTTAAAGTTGTTTCATACCTCAGTTCATCAAGACAAAAAAGTTACTTCCTCAGTACTACTATGCTCTGACATTAAGGTAGTACACATCTGAATTTTACACCAAAGTGCTTACTGCAAACTAATGGAAACACCTTAGGTTAACTTCCCACATGATTATGAGTAGTTTGAAAGTTTTTTCATGGCTGTACACATCAACACAAAAAAGTTGTTATCTCAGTGCATGCAATGCTGAGACAATACAAATAGTATACATTTCAATTTTACACCAAAGTACTTACTGCAAACCTGATGGAAACAACTTAGATTAACTTCTCACATGATTCTGAGATGTCTGAAATTTCTTTCATACCTGTGCACATCAAGACAAAAAAGTTGTTTTCCAGTGCATGCAATGCTTTTACAATACAAATGGTATACATTTCAATTTTACACCAAAGCACTTACTGCAAACCTAATGGAAACACCTTAGGCTAACTTTCCACATGATTATGAGTAGTTTGAAAGTTGTTTCATGGCTGTACACATCAACACAAAAAAGTTGTTATCTCAGTGCATGCAATGCTTAGACAATACAAATAGTATACATTTCAATTTTACACCAAAGCCCTTACTGCAAACCTAATGGAAACAACTTAGATTAACTTCCCACATGATTCTGAGATATCTGAAATTGTTTCATACCTGTGCACATCAAGACAAAAAATTTGTTTTCTCAGTGCATGCATTTCTTATACAATACAAATAGAATACATTTCAATTTCACACCAAAGCACTTACTGCAAACCTAACGGAAACAACATAGATTAACTGCCCACATGATTCTGAGATGTCTGAAACTTGTTTCATACCTGTGCACATAAAGACAAAAAAGTTGATTTCACAGTGAATAGAATGCTTTGACATAAAAGTAGTATACATTTCAATTGTACTCAAAAGTCCTGACTGCAAACCTAATGCAAACACATTTGGTTTAATTCCCACATGAGTATGACTAGGTTTAAAGTTGTTTCATACCTCAGTTCATCAAGACAAAAAAGTTACTTTCTCAGTACTACTATGCTCTGACATTAAGGTAGTAGACATCTGAATTTTACACCAAAGTACATACTGCAAACTAATGGAAACACCTTAGGTTAACTTCCCACATGATTATGAGTAGTTTGAAAGTTGTTTCATGGCTGTACACATCATCACAAAAAAGTTGTTATCTCAGTGCATGCAATGCTTAGACAATACAAATAGTATACATTTCAATTTTACACCAAAGTACTTACTGCAAACGTAATGGAAACAACTTAGATTAACTTCCCAAATGATTCTGAGATTTCTGAAAGTTGTTTCATACCTGTGCACATTATGACAAAAAAGTTGTTATCTCAGTGCATGCAATGCTTAGACAATTCAAGTAGTATACATTTCAATTTTACACCAAAGCCCTTACTGCAAACCTAATGGAAACAACTAAGATTAACTTCCCACATGATTCTGAGATGTCTGAAAGTTGTTTCATACCTGTGCACATCAAGACAAAATAGTTGTTTACTCAGTGCATGCAATGCTTTTACAATACAAATAGTATACATTTCAATTTTACACCAAAGCACTTACTGCAAACCTAATGGAAACACCTTAGGTTAACTTCCCACATGATTATGAGTAGTTTGAAAGTTGTTTCATGGCTGTACACATTAACACAAAAAAGTTGTTATCTCAGTGCATGCAATGCTTAGACAATACAAATAGTATACATTTCAATTTTACACCAAAGCACTTACTGCAAACCTAATGGAAACACTTTAGGTTAACTTCCCACATGATTCTGAGATGACTGAAAGTTGTTTCATACCTGTGCACATAAAGGCAAAAAAGTTGATTTCACAGTGAATAGAATGCTTTGACTTAAAAGTAGTATACATTTCAATTTTACACCAAAGTACTTACTGCAAACCTAATGGAAACAACTTAGATTAACTTCCCACATGATTCTGAGATATCTGAAATTGTTTCATACCTGTGCACATCAAGACAAAAAAGTTGTTTTCTCAGTGCATGCATTGCTTATACAATACAAATAGTATACATTTCACTTTCACACCAAAGCACTTACTGCAAACCTAATGGAAACACCTTAGGTTAACTTTCCACATGATTATGAGTAGTTCGAAAGTTGTTTCATGGCTGTACACATCAACAGAAAAAATTTGTTATCTCAGTGCATGCAGTGCTTAGACAATACAAATAGTATACATTTCAATTTTACACCAAAGCACTTACTGCAAACCTAATGGAAACACTTTAGGTTAACTTCCCACATGATTCTGAGATGTCTGAAAGTTGTTTCTTACCTGTGCACATAAAGACAAAAAAGTTGATTTCACAGTGAATAGAATGCTTTCACACAAAAGTAGTATACATTTCAATTGTACTCAAAAGTCCTGACTGCAAACCTAATGCAAACACCTTTGGTTAACTTCCCACATGAGTATGACTAGGTTTAAAGTTGTTTCATGACTCAGTTCATGAAGACAAAAAAGTTACTTTCTCAGTGCTACTATGCTCTGACATTAAGGTAGCATACATCTCAATTTTACACCAAAGTGCTTACTGCAAACTAATGGAAACACCTTAGGTTAACTTCCCACATGATTATGAGTGGTTTGAAAGTTGTTTCATGGCTGTACACATCAACACAAAAAAGTTGTTATCTCAGTGCATGCAATGATTAGACAATACAAATAGTATACATTTCAATTTTGCACCAAAGTACTTACTGCAAACCTAATGGAAACAACATAGATTAACTTCCCACATGATTCTGAGATGTCTGAAAGTTGTTTCATACCTGTGCACATTAAGACAAAAAAGTTGTTTTCCCAGTGCATGCAATGCTTTTACAATACATATAGTAAACAGTTCAATTTTACACCAAAGCACTTACTGCAAACCTAATGGAAACACTTTAGGTTAACTTCCCACATGATTCTGAGATGTCTGAAAGTTGTTTCATACCTGTGCACATAAAGACAAAAAAGTTGATTTCACAGTGAATAGAATGCTTTGACATAAAAGTAGTATACATTTCAATTGTACTCAAAAGTCCTGACTGCAAACCCAGTGCAAACACATTTGGTTTACTTCCCACATGAGTATGACTAGGTTTAAAGTTGTTTCATACCTCAGTTCATCAAAACAAAAAAGTTACTTTCTCAGTACTGCTATGCTCTGACATTAAGGTAGTAGACATATGAATTTTACACCAAAGTACATACTGCAAACTAATGGAAACACCTTAGGTTTACTTCCCACATGATTATGAGTAGTTTGAAAGTTGTTTCATGGCTCTACACATCAACACAAAAAAGTTGTTATCTCAGTGCATGCAATGCTTTTACAATACAAATTGTATACATTTCAATTTTACACCAAAGCCGTTACTGCAAACCTAATGGAAACAACTTAGATTAACTTCCCAGATGATTCTGAGACATCTGAAATTGTTTCATACCTGTGCACATCAAGACAAAAAAGTTGTTTTCTCAGTGCATGCATTGCTTATACAATACAAATAGTATACATTTCAATTTCACACCAAAGCACTTACTGCAAACCGAATGGAAACACCTTAGGTTAACTTTCCACATGATTATGAGTAGTTTGAAAGTTGTTTCATGGCTGTACACATCAACAGAAAAAAGTTGTTATCTCAGTGCATGCAATGCTTAGACAATACAAATAGTATACATTTCAATTTTACACCAAAGCACTTACTGCAAACCTAATGGAAACACCTTAGGTTAACATCCCACATGGTTATGACAAGTCCGAAAGTTGTTTCTTACCTGTCCACATAAAGACAAAAAAGTTGATTTCACAGTGAATAGAATGCTTTGACACAAAAGTAGTATACATTTCAATCGTACTCAAAAGTCCTGACTGCAAACCTAATGCAAACACATTTGGTTAACTTCCCACATGAGTATGACTAGGTTTAAATTTGTTTCATACCTCAGTTCATCAAGACAAAAAAGTTACTTCCTCAGTACTACTATGCTCTGACATTAAGGTAGTACACATCTGAATTTTACACCAAAGTGCTTACTGCAAACTAATGGAAACACCTTAGGTTAACTTCCCACATGATTATGAGCAGTTTGAAAGTTTTTTCATGGCTGTACACATCAACACAAAAAAGTTGTTATCTCAGTGCATGCAATGCTGAGACAATACAAATAGTATACATTTCAATTTTACACCAAAGTACTTACTGCAAACCTAATGGAAACAACTTAGATTAACTTCTCACATGATTCTGAGATGTCTGAAATTTCTTTCATACCTGTGCACATCAAGACAAAAAAGTTGTTTTCCAGTGCATGCAATGCTTTTACAATACAAATGGTATACATTTCAATTTTACACCAAAACACTTACTGCAAACCTAATGGAAACACCTTAGGTTAACTTCCCACATGATTCTGAGATATCTGAAAGTTGTTTCATACCTGTGTACTTCAAGACAAAGAAGTTGTTTTCTCAGTGCCTGCAATGCTTAGACAATACAAATAGTATACATTTCAATTTTACACCTAAGCACTTACTGCAAACATAATGGAAACACCTTAGGTTAACTTCCCACATGATTCTGAGATGTCTCAAAGTTGTTTCATACCTGTGCACATCAAGACAAAAAAGTTGTTTTCTCAGAGCATGCAATGCTTTTACAGTACATATAGTATACATTTCAATTTTGCACCAAAGCACTTACTGCATACCTAATGGAAACACCTTAGGTTAACTTTCCACATGATTATGAGTAGTTTGAAAGTTGTATCATGGCTGTACACATAAACACAAAAAAGTTGTTATCTCAGTGCATGCAATGCTTCGACAATACAAATAGTATACATTTCAATTTTACACAAAAGCACTTACTGCAAACCTAATTGAAACACTTTAGGTTAACTTCCCACATGATTCTGAGATGTCTGAAAGTTGTTTCATACCTGTGCACATAAAGACAAAAAAGTTGATTTCACAGTGAATAGAATGCTTTGACATAAAAGTAGTATACATTTCAATTGTACTCAAAAGTCCTGACTGCAAACATAATGCAAACACATTTGGTTTACTTCCCACATGAGTATGACTAGGTTTAAAGTTGTTTCATACCTCAGTTCATCAAGACAAAAAAGTTACTTTCTCAGTACTCCTATGCTCTGACATTAAGGTAGTAGACATCTGAATTTTACACCAAAGTACATACTGCAAACTAATGGAAACACCTTAGGTTAACTTCCCACATGATTATGAGTAGTTAGAAAGTTGTTTCATGGCTGTACACATCAACACCAAAAAGTTGTTATCTCAGTGCATGGAATGCTTAGACAATACAAATAGTATACATTTCAATTTTACACCAAAGTACTTACTGCAAACCTAATGGAAACAACTTAGATTAACTTCCCACATGATTCTGAGATATCTGAAATTGTTTCATACCTGTGCACATCAAGACAAAAAAGTTGTTTTCTCAGTGCATGCATTGCTTATACAATACAAGTAGTATACATTTCAATTTCACACCAAAGCACTTACTGCAAACCTAATGGAAACACCTTAGGTTAACTTTCCACATGATTATCAGTAGTTCGAAAGTTGTTTCATGGCTGTACACATCAACAGAAAAAATTTGTTATCTCAGTGCATGCAGTGCTTAGACAATACAAATAGTATACATTTCAATTTTACACCAAAGCACTTACTGCAAACCTAATGGAAACACCTAAGGTTAACTTCCCACATGATACTGAGATGTCTGAAAGTTGTTTCTTACCTGTGCACATAAAGACAAAAAAGTTGATTTCACAGTGAAAAGAATGCTTTCACACAAAAGTAGTATACATTTCAATTGTACTCAAAAGTCCTGACTGCAAACCTAATGCAAACACCTTTGGTTAACTTCCCACATGAGTATGACTAGGTTTAAAGTTGTTTCATGCCTCAGTTCATCAAGACAAAAAAGTTACTTTCTCAGTGCTACTATGCTCTGACATTAAGGTAGTAGACATATGAATTTTACACCAAAGTACATACTGCAAACTAATGGAAACACCTTAGGTTTACTTCCCACATGATTATGAGTAGTTTGAAAGTTGTTTCATGGCTCTACACATCAACACAAAAAAGTTGTTATCTCAGTGCATGCAATGCTTTTACAATACAAATGGTATACATTTCAATTTTACACCAAAGCCCTTACTGCAAACCTAATGGAAACAACTTAGATTAACTTCCCAGATGATTCTGAGACATCTGAAATTGTTTCATACCTGTGCACATCAAGACAAAAAAGTTGTTTTCTCAGTGCATGCATTGCTTATAGAATACAAATAGCATACATTTCAATTTCACACCAAAGCACTTACTGCAAAGCTAATGGAAAAACCTTAGGTTAACTTTCCACATGATTATGAGTAGTTTGAAAGTTGTTTCATGGCTGTACACATCAACAGAAAAAAGTTGTTATCTCAGTGCATGCAATGCTTAGACAATAGAAATAGTATACATTTCAATTTTACACCAAAGCACTTACTGCAAACCTAATGGAAACACCTTAGGTTAACATCCCACATGATTATGACATGTCCGAAAGTTGTTTCTTACCTGTCCACATAAAGACAAAAAAGTTGATTTCACAGTGATTAGAATGCTTTGACACAAAAGTAGTATACATTTCAATTGTACTCAAAAGTCCCGACTGCAAACCTAATGCAAACACATTTGGTTAACTTCCCACATGAGCATGACTAGGTTTAAAGTTGTTTCATACCTCAGTTCATCAAGACAAAAAAGTTACTTCCTCAGTACTACTATGCTCTGACATTAAGGTAGTACACATCTGAATTTTACACCAAAGTGCTTACTGCAAACTAATGGAAACACCTTAGGTTAACTTCCCACATGATTATGAGTAGTTTGAAAGTTTTTTCATGGCTGTACACATCAACACAAAAAAGTTGTTATCTCAGTGCATGCAATGCTGAGACAATACAAATAGTATACATTTCAATTTTACACCAAAGTACTTACTGCAAACCTAATGGAAACAACTTAGATTAACTTCCCACATGATTCTGAGATGTCTGAAATTTGTTTCATACCTGTGCACATCAAGACAAAAAAGTTGTTTTCCAGTGCATGCAATGCTTTTACAATACAAATGGTATACATTTCAATTTTACACCAAAGCACTTACTGCAAACCTAATGGAAACACCTTAGGATAACTTTCCACATGATTATGAGTAGTTTGAAAGTTGTTTCATGGCTGTACACATCAACACAAAAAAGTTGTTATCTCAGTGCATGCAATGCTTAGACAATACAAATAGTATACATTTCAATTTTACACCAAAGCCCTTACTGCAAACCTAATGGAAACAACTTAGATTAACTTCCCACATGATTCTGAGATATCTGAAATTGTTTCATACCTGTGCACATCAAGACAAAAAAGTTGTTTTCTCAGTGCATGCATTGCTTATACAATACAAATAGTATATATTTCAATTTCACACCAAAGCACTTACTGCAAACCTAATGGAAACACCTTAGGTTAACTTTCCACATGATTATGAGTAGTTTGAAAGTTGTTTCATGGCTGTACACATCAACAGAAAAAAGTTCTTATCTCAGTGCATGCAATGCTTAGACAATACAAATAGTATACATTTCAATTTTACAACAAAGCACTTACTGCAAACCTAATGGAAACAACTTAGATTAACTTCCCACATGATTCTGAGATATCTGAAATTGTTTCATACCTGTGCACATCAAGACAAAAAAGTTGTTTTCTCAGTGCATGCATTGCTCATACAATACAAATAGTATACATTTCAATTTCACACCAAAGCACTTACTGCAAACCTAATGGAAACACCTTAGGCTAACTTTCCACATGATTATGAGTAGTTTGAAAGTTGTTTCATGGCTGTACACATCCACACAAAAAAGTTGTTATCTCAGTGTATGCAATGCTTAGACAAAACAAATAGTATACATTTCAATTTTACACCAAAGCCCTTACTGCAAACCTAACGGAAACAACTTAGATTAACTTCCCACATGATTCTGAGATATCTGAAAGTTGTTTCATACCTGTGCACATCAAGACAAAAAAGTTGTTTTCTCAGTGCATGCAATGCTTATACAATACAAATAGTATACATTTCAATTTCACACCAAAGCACTTACTGCAAACCTAATGGAAACACCTTAGGCTAACTTCCCACATGATTCTGAGATGTCTGAAAGTTGTTTCTTACCTGTGCACATAAAGACAAAAAAGTTGATTTCACAGTGAATAGAATGCTTTGACTTAAAAGTAGTATACATTTCAATTGTACTCAAAAGTCCTGTCTGCAAACCTAATGGAAACACATTTGGTTAACTTCCCACATGAGTATGACTAGGTTTAAAGTTGTTTCATGCCTCAGTTCATCAAGACAATAAAGTTACTTTCTCAGTACTACTATGCTCTGACATTAAGGTAGTACACATCTGAATTTTACACCAAAGTACTTACTGCAAACAAATGGAAACACCTTCGGTTAACTTCCCACATGATTATGAGTAGTTTGAAAGTTTTTTCATGGCTGTACACATCAACACAAAAAAGTTGTTATCTCAGTGCATGCAATGCTGAGACAATACAAATAGTATACATTTCAATTTTACACCAAAGTACTTACTGCAAACCTGATGGAAACAACTTAGATTAACTTCTCACATGATTCTGAGATGTCTGAAATTTCTTTCATACCTGTGCACATCAAGACAAAAAAGTTGTTTTCCAGTGCATGCAATGCTTTTACAATACAAATGGTATACATTTCAATTTTACACCAAAGCACTTACTGCAAACCTAATGGAAACACCTTAGGCTAACTTTCCACATGATTATGAGTAGTTTGAAAGTTGTTTCATGGCTGTACACATCAACACCAAAAAGTTGTTATCTCTGTGCATGCAATCCTTAGACAATACAAATGGTATACATTTCAATTTTACACCAAAGTACTTACTGCAAACCTAATGGAAACAACTTAGATTAACTTCCCACATGATTCTGAGATATCTGAAATTGTTTCATACCTGTGCACATCAAGACAAAAAAGTTGTTTTCTCAGTGCATGCATTGCTTATACAATACAAATAGTATACATTTCACTTTCACACCAAAGCACTTACTGCAAACCTAATGGAAACACCTTAGGTTAACTTTCCACATGATTATGAGTAGTTCGAAAGTTGTTTCATGGCTGTACACATCAACAGAAAAAATTTGTTATCTCAGTGCATGCAATGCTTAGACAATACAAATAGTATACATTTCAATTTTACACCAAAGTACTTACTGCAAACCTAATGCAAACACCTTTGGTTAACTTCCCACATGAGTATGACTAGGTTTAAAGTTGTTTCATGCCTCAGTTCATCAAGACAAAAAAGTTACTTTCTCAGTGCTACTATGCTCTGACATTAAGGTAGCATACATCTCAATTTTACACCAAAGTGCTTACTGCAAACTAATGGAAACACCTTAGGTTAACTTCCCACATGATTATGAGTGGTTTGAAAGTTGTTTCATGGCTGTAAACATCAACACAAAAAAGTTGTTATCTCAGTGCATGCAATGATTAGACAATACAAATAGTATACATTTCAATTTTGCACCAAAGTACTTACTGCAAACCTAATGGAAACAACATAGATTAACTTCCCACATGATTCTGAGATGTCTGAAAGTTGTTTCATACCTGTGCACATAAAGACAAAAAAGTTGATTTCACAGTGAATAGAATGCTTTGACTTAAAAGTAGTATACATTTCAATTGTACTCAAAAGTCCTGACTGCAAACCCAATGCAAACACATTTGGTTTACTTCCCAGATGAGTATGACTAGGTTTAAAGTTGTTTCATACCTCAGTTCATCAAAACAAACAAGTTACTTTCTCAGTACTACTATGCTCTGACATTAAGGTAGTAGACATATGAATTTTACACCAAAGTACATACTGCAAACTAATGGAAACACCTTAGGTTTACTTCCCACATGATTATGAGTAGTTTGAAAGTTGTTTCATGGCTCTACACATCAACACAAAAAAGTTGTTATCTCAGTGCATGCAATGCTTTTACAATACAAATGGTATACATTTCAATTTTACACCAAAGCCCTTACTGCAAACCTAATGGAAACAACTTAGATTAACTTCCCAGATGATTCTGAGACATCTGAAATTGTTTCATACCTGTGCACATCAAGACAAAAAAGTTGTTTTCTCAGTGCATGCATTGCTTATACAATACAAATAGTATACATTTCAATTTCACACCAAAGCACTTACTGCAAACCTAATGGAAACACCTTAGGTTAACTTTCCACATGATTATGAGTAGTTTGAAAGTTGTTTCATGGCTGTACACATCAACAGAAAAAAGTTGTTATCTCAGTGCATGCAATGCTTAGACAATACAAATAGTATACATTTCAATTTTACACCAAAGCACTTACTGCAAACCTAATGGAAACACCTTAGGTTAACATCCCACATGATTATGACAAGTCCGAAAGTTGTTTCTTACCTGTCCACATAAAGACAAAAAAGTTGATTTCACAGTGAATAGAATGCTTTGACACAAAAGTAGTATACATTTCAATTGTACTCAAAAGTCCTGACTGCAAACCTAATGCAAACACATTTGGTTAACTTCCCACATGAGTATGACTAGGTTTAAAGTTGTTTCATACCTCAGTTCATCAAGACAAAAAAGTTACTTCCTCAGTACTACTATGCTCTGACATTAAGGTAGTACACATCTGAATTTTACACCAAAGTGCTTACTGCAAACTAATGGAAACACCTTAGGTTAACTTC
Organism: Mobula birostris; assembly: GCF_030028105.1. Taxonomy (NCBI): domain Eukaryota; kingdom Metazoa; phylum Chordata; class Chondrichthyes; order Myliobatiformes; family Myliobatidae; genus Mobula; species Mobula birostris. The sequence continues at coordinate 478,680 of NW_027276651.1, read as the reverse complement.
CCACATGATTATGAGTAGTTTGAAAGTTTTTTCATGGCTGTACACATCAACACAAAAAAGTTGTTATCTCAGTGCATGCAATGCTGAGACAATACAAATAGTATACATTTCAATTTTACACCAAAGTACTTACTGCAAACCTGATGGAAACAACTTAGATTAACTTCTCACATGATTCTGAGATGTCTGAAATTTCTTTCATACCTGTGCACATCAAGACAAAAAAGTTGTTTTCCAGTGCATGCAATGCTTTTACAATACAAATGGTATACATTTCAATTTTACACCAAAGCACTTACTGCAAACCTAATGGAAACACCTTAGGCTAACTTTCCACATGATTATGAGTAGTTTGAAAGTTGTTTCATGGCTGTACACATCAACACAAAAAAGTTGTTATCTCAGTGCATGCAATGCTTAGACAATACAAATAGTATACATTTCAATTTTACACCAAAGCCCTTACTGCAAACCTAATGGAAACAACTTAGATTAACTTCCCACATGATTCTGAGATATCTGAAATTGTTTCATACCTGTGCACATCAAGACAAAAAATTTGTTTTCTCAGTGCATGCATTTCTTATACAATACAAATAGAATACATTTCAATTTCACACCAAAGCACTTACTGCAAACCTAACGGAAACAACATAGATTAACTGCCCACATGATTCTGAGATGTCTGAAACTTGTTTCATACCTGTGCACATAAAGACAAAAAAGTTGATTTCACAGTGAATAGAATGCTTTGACATAAAAGTAGTATACATTTCAATTGTACTCAAAAGTCCTGACTGCAAACCTAATGCAAACACATTTGGTTTAATTCCCACATGAGTATGACTAGGTTTAAAGTTGTTTCATACCTCAGTTCATCAAGACAAAAAAGTTACTTTCTCAGTACTACTATGCTCTGACATTAAGGTAGTAGACATCTGAATTTTACACCAAAGTACATACTGCAAACTAATGGAAACACCTTAGGTTAACTTCCCACATGATTATGAGTAGTTTGAAAGTTGTTTCATGGCTGTACACATCATCACAAAAAAGTTGTTATCTCAGTGCATGCAATGCTTAGACAATACAAATAGTATACATTTCAATTTTACACCAAAGTACTTACTGCAAACCGAATGGAAACAACTTAGATTAACTTCCCAAATGATTCTGAGATTTCTGAAAGTTGTTTCATACCTGTGCACATTATGACAAAAAAGTTGTTATCTCAGTGCATGCAATGCTTAGACAATTCAAGTAGTATACATTTCAATTTTACACCAAAGCCCTTACTGCAAACCTAATGGAAACAACTAAGATTAACTTCCCACATGATTCTGAGATGTCTGAAAGTTGTTTCATACCTGTGCACATCAAGACAAAATAGTTGTTTACTCAGTGCATGCAATGCTTTTACAATACAAATAGTATACATTTCAATTTTACACCAAAGCACTTACTGCAAACCTAATGGAAACACCTTAGGTTAACTTCCCACATGATTATGAGTAGTTTGAAAGTTGTTTCATGGCTGTACACATTAACACAAAAAAGTTGTTATCTCAGTGCATGCAATGCTTAGACAATACAAATAGTATACATTTCAATTTTACACCAAAGCACTTACTGCAAACCTAATGGAAACACTTTAGGTTAACTTCCCACATGATTCTGAGATGACTGAAAGTTGTTTCATACCTGTGCACATAAAGGCAAAAAAGTTGATTTCACAGTGAATAGAATGCTTTGACTTAAAAGTAGTATACATTTCAATTTTACACCAAAGTACTTACTGCAAACCTAATGGAAACAACTTAGATTAACTTCCCACATGATTCTGAGATATCTGAAATTGTTTCATACCTGTGCACATCAAGACAAAAAAGTTGTTTTCTCAGTGCATGCATTGCTTATACAATACAAATAGTATACATTTCACTTTCACACCAAAGCACTTACTGCAAACCTAATGGAAACACCTTAGGTTAACTTTCCACATGATTATGAGTAGTTCGAAAGTTGTTTCATGGCTGTACACATCAACAGAAAAAATTTGTTATCTCAGTGCATGCAGTGCTTAGACAATACAAATAGTATACATTTCAATTTTACACCAAAGCACTTACTGCAAACCTAATGGAAACAACATAGATTAACTTCCCACATGATTCTGAGATGTCTGAAAGTTGTTTCATACCTGTGCACATTAAGACAAAAAAGTTGTTTTCCCAGTGCATGCAATGCTTTTACAATACATATAGTAAACAGTTCAATTTTACACCAAAGCACTTACTGCAAACCTAATGGAAACACTTTAGGTTAACTTCCCACATGATTCTGAGATGTCTGAAAGTTGTTTCATACCTGTGCACATAAAGACAAAAAAGTTGATTTCACAGTGAATAGAATGCTTTGACATAAAAGTAGTATACATTTCAATTGTACTCAAAAGTCCTGACTGCAAACCCAGTGCAAACACATTTGGTTTACTTCCCACATGAGTATGACTAGGTTTAAAGTTGTTTCATACCTCAGTTCATCAAAACAAAAAAGTTACTTTCTCAGTACTGCTATGCTCTGACATTAAGGTAGTAGACATATGAATTTTACACCAAAGTACATACTGCAAACTAATGGAAACACCTTAGGTTTACTTCCCACATGATTATGAGTAGTTTGAAAGTTGTTTCATGGCTCTACACATCAACACAAAAAAGTTGTTATCTCAGTGCATGCAATGCTTTTACAATACAAATTGTATACATTTCAATTTTACACCAAAGCCGTTACTGCAAACCTAATGGAAACAACTTAGATTAACTTCCCAGATGATTCTGAGACATCTGAAATTGTTTCATACCTGTGCACATCAAGACAAAAAAGTTGTTTTCTCAGTGCATGCATTGCTTATACAATACAAATAGTATACATTTCAATTTCACACCAAAGCACTTACTGCAAACCGAATGGAAACACCTTAGGTTAACTTTCCACATGATTATGAGTAGTTTGAAAGTTGTTTCATGGCTGTACACATCAACAGAAAAAAGTTGTTATCTCAGTGCATGCAATGCTTAGACAATACAAATAGTATACATTTCAATTTTACACCAAAGCACTTACTGCAAACCTAATGGAAACACCTTAGGTTAACATCCCACATGATTATGACAAGTCCGAAAGTTGTTTCTTACCTGTCCACATAAAGACAAAAAAGTTGATTTCACAGTGAATAGAATGCTTTGACACAAAAGTAGTATACATTTCAATCGTACTCAAAAGTCCTGACTGCAAACCTAATGCAAACACATTTGGTTAACTTCCCACATGAGTATGACTAGGTTTAAATTTGTTTCATACCTCAGTTCATCAAGACAAAAAAGTTACTTCCTCAGTACTACTATGCTCTGACATTAAGGTAGTACACATCTGAATTTTACACCAAAGTGCTTACTGCAAACTAATGGAAACACCTTAGGTTAACTTCCCACATGATTATGAGCAGTTTGAAAGTTTTTTCATGGCTGTACACATCAACACAAAAAAGTTGTTATCTCAGTGCATGCAATGCTGAGACAATACAAATAGTATACATTTCAATTTTACACCAAAGTACTTACTGCAAACCTAATGGAAACAACTTAGATTAACTTCTCACATGATTCTGAGATGTCTGAAATTTCTTTCATACCTGTGCACATCAAGACAAAAAAGTTGTTTTCCAGTGCATGCAATGCTTTTACAATACAAATGGTATACATTTCAATTTTACACCAAAACACTTACTGCAAACCTAATGGAAACACCTTAGGTTAACTTCCCACATGATTCTGAGATATCTGAAAGTTGTTTCATACCTGTGTACTTCAAGACAAAGAAGTTGTTTTCTCAGTGCCTGCAATGCTTAGACAATACAAATAGTATACATTTCAATTTTACACCTAAGCACTTACTGCAAACATAATGGAAACACCTTAGGTTAACTTCCCACATGATTCTGAGATGTCTGAAAGTTGTTTCATACCTGTGCACATCAAGACAAAAAAGTTGTTTTCTCAGAGCATGCAATGCTTTTACAGTACATATAGTATACATTTCAATTTTGCACCAAAGCACTTACTGCATACCTAATGGAAACACCTTAGGTTAACTTTCCACATGATTATGAGTAGTTTGAAAGTTGTATCATGGCTGTACACATAAACACAAAAAAGTTGTTATCTCAGTGCATGCAATGCTTCGACAATACAAATAGTATACATTTCAATTTTACACAAAAGCACTTACTGCAAACCTAATTGAAACACTTTAGGTTAACTTCCCACATGATTCTGAGATGTCTGAAAGTTGTTTCATACTTGTGCACATAAAGACAAAAAAGTTGATTTCACAGTGAATAGAATGCTTTGACATAAAAGTAGTATACATTTTAATTGTACTCAAAAGTCCTGACTGCAAACATAATGCAAACACATTTGGTTTACTTCCCACATGAGTATGACTAGGTTTAAAGTTGTTTCATACCTCAGTTCATCAAGACAAAAAAGTTACTTTCTCAGTACTCCTATGCTCTTACATTAAGGTAGTAGACATCTGAATTTTACACCAAAGTACATACTGCAAACTAATGGAAACACCTTAGGTTAACTTCCCACATGATTATGAGTAGTTAGAAAGTTGTTTCATGGCTGTACACATCAACACCAAAAAGTTGTTATCTCAGTGCATGGAATGCTTAGACAATACAAATAGTATACATTTCAATTTTACACCAAAGTACTTACTGCAAACCTAATGGAAACAACTTAGATTAACTTCCCACATGATTCTGAGATATCTGAAATTGTTTCATACCTGTGCACATCAAGACAAAAAAGTTGTTTTCTCAGTGCATGCATTGCTTATACAATACAAGTAGTATACATTTCAATTTCACACCAAAGCACTTACTGCAAACCTAATGGAAACACCTTAGGTTAACTTTCCACATGATTATCAGTAGTTCGAAAGTTGTTTCATGGCTGTACACATCAACAGAAAAAATTTGTTATCTCAGTGCATGCAGTGCTTAGACAATACAAATAGTATACATTTCAATTTTACACCAAAGCACTTACTGCAAACCTAATGGAAACACCTAAGGTTAACTTCCCACATGATACTGAGATGTCTGAAAGTTGTTTCTTACCTGTGCACATAAAGACAAAAAAGTTGATTTCACAGTGAAAAGAATGCTTTCACACAAAAGTAGTATACATTTCAATTGTACTCAAAAGTCCTGACTGCAAACCTAATGCAAACACCTTTGGTTAACTTCCCACATGAGTATGACTAGGTTTAAAGTTGTTTCATGCCTCAGTTCATCAAGACAAAAAAGTTACTTTCTCAGTGCTACTATGCTCTGACATTAAGGTAGTAGACATATGAATTTTACACCAAAGTACATACTGCAAACTAATGGAAACACCTTAGGTTTACTTCCCACATGATTATGAGTCGTTTGAAAGTTGTTTCATGGCTCTACACATCAACACAAAAAAGTTGTTATCTCAGTGCATGCAATGCTTTTACAATACAAATGGTATACATTTCAATTTTACACCAAAGCCCTTACTGCAAACCTAATGGAAACAACTTAGATTAACTTCCCAGATGATTCTGAGACATCTGAAATTGTTTCATACCTGTGCACATCAAGACAAAAAAGTTGTTTTCTCAGTGCATGCATTGCTTATAGAATACAAATAGCATACATTTCAATTTCACACCAAAGCACTTACTGCAAAGCTAATGGAAAAACCTTAGGTTAACTTTCCACATGATTATGAGTAGTTTGAAAGTTGTTTCATGGCTGTACACATCAACAGAAAAAAGTTGTTATCTCAGTGCATGCAATGCTTAGACAATACAAATAGTATACATTTCAATTTTACACCAAAGCACTTACTGCAAACCTAATGGAAACACCTTAGGTTAACATCCCACATGATTATGACATGTCCGAAAGTTGTTTCTTACCTGTCCACATAAAGACAAAAAAGTTGATTTCACAGTGATTAGAATGCTTTGACACAAAAGTAGTATACATTTCAATTGTACTCAAAAGTCCCGACTGCAAACCTAATGCAAACACATTTGGTTAACTTCCCACATGAGCATGACTAGGTTTAAAGTTGTTTCATACCTCAGTTCATCAAGACAAAAAAGTTACTTCCTCAGTACTACTATGCTCTGACATTAAGGTAGTACACATCTGAATTTTACACCAAAGTGCTTACTGCAAACTAATGGAAACACCTTAGGTTAACTTCCCACATGATTATGAGTAGTTTGAAAGTTTTTTCATGGCTGTACACATCAACACAAAAAAGTTGTTATCTCAGTGCATGCAATGCTGAGACAATACAAATAGTATACATTTCAATTTTACACCAAAGTACTTACTGCAAACCTAATGGAAACAACTTAGATTAACTTCCCACATGATTCTGAGATGTCTGAAATTTGTTTCATACCTGTGCACATCAAGACAAAAAAGTTGTTTTCCAGTGCATGCAATGCTTTTACAATACAAATGGTATACATTTCAATTTTACACCAAAGCACTTACTGCAAACCTAATGGAAACACCTTAGGATAACTTTCCACATGATTATGAGTAGTTTGAAAGTTGTTTCATGGCTGTACACATCAACACAAAAAAGTTGTTATCTCAGTGCATGCAATGCTTAGACAATACAAATAGTATACATTTCAATTTTACACCAAAGCCCTTACTGCAAACCTAATGGAAACAACTTAGATTAACTTCCCACATGATTCTGAGATATCTGAAATTGTTTCATACCTGTGCACATCAAGACAAAAAAGTTGTTTTCTCAGTGCATGCATTGCTTATACAATACAAATAGTATATATTTCAATTTCACACCAAAGCACTTACTGCAAACCTAATGGAAACACCTTAGGTTAACTTTCCACATGATTATGAGTAGTTTGAAAGTTGTTTCATGGCTGTACACATCAACAGAAAAAAGTTCTTATCTCAGTGCATGCAATGCTTAGACAATACAAATAGTATACATTTCAATTTTACAACAAAGCACTTACTGCAAACCTAATGGAAACAACTTAGATTAACTTCCCACATGATTCTGAGATATCTGAAATTGTTTCATACCTGTGCACATCAAGACAAAAAAGTTGTTTTCTCAGTGCATGCATTGCTCATACAATACAAATAGTATACATTTCAATTTCACACCAAAGCACTTACTGCAAACCTAATGGAAACACCTTAGGCTAACTTTCCACATGATTATGAGTAGTTTGAAAGTTGTTTCATGGCTGTACACATCCACACAAAAAAGTTGTTATCTCAGTGTATGCAATGCTTAGACAAAACAAATAGTATACATTTCAATTTTACACCAAAGCCCTTACTGCAAACCTAACGGAAACAACTTAGATTAACTTCCCACATGATTCTGAGATATCTGAAAGTTGTTTCATACCTGTGCACATCAAGACAAAAAAGTTGTTTTCTCAGTGCATGCAATGCTTATACAATACAAATAGTATACATTTCAATTTCACACCAAAGCACTTACTGCAAACCTAATGGAAACACCTTAGGCTAACTTCCCACATGATTCTGAGATGTCTGAAAGTTGTTTCTTACCTGTGCACATAAAGACAAAAAAGTTGATTTCACAGTGAATAGAATGCTTTGACACAAAAGTTGTATACATTTCAATTGTACTCAAAAGTCCTGACTGCAAACCTAATGCAAACACATTTTGTTAACTTCCCACATGAGTATGACTAGGTTTAAAGTTGTTTCATACCTCAGTTCATCAAGACAAAAAAGTTACTTTCTCAGTACTACTGTGCTCTGACATTAAGGTAGTGCACATCTGAATTTTACACCAAAGTACTTACTGCAAACTAATGGAAACACCTTAGGTTAACTTCCCACATGATTATGAGTAGTTTGAAAGTTGTTTCATGGCTGTACACATCAACACAAAAAAGTTGTTATCTCAGTGCATGCAATGCTTAGACAATACAAATAGTATACATTTCAATTTTACACCAAAGTACTTACTGCAAACCTAATGCAAACAACTAAGATTAACTTCCCACATGACTCTGAGATGTCTGAAAGTTGATTCATACCTGTGCACATCAAGACAAAATAGTTGTTTTCTCAGTGCATGCAATGCTTTTACAATACAAATAGTATACATTTCAATTTTACACCAAAGCACTTACTGCAAACCTAATGGAAACACCTTAGGTTAACTTCCCACATGACTATGAGTAGTTTGAAAGTTGTTTCATGGCTGTACACATCAACAGAAAAAAGTTGTTATCTCAGTGCATGCAATGCTTAGACAATACAAATAGTATACATTTCAATTTTACACCAAAGCACTTACTGCAAACCTAATGGAAACACCTTAGGTTAACATCCCACATGATTATGACAAGTCCGAAAGTTGTTTCTTACCTGTCCACATAAAGACAAAAAAGTTGATTTCACAGTGAATAGAATGCTTTGACACAAAAGTAGTATACATTTCAATCGTACTCAAAAGTCCTGACTGCAAACCTAATGCAAACACATTTGGTTAACTTCCCACATGAGTATGACTAGGTTTAAATTTGTTTCATACCTCAGTTCATCAAGACAAAAAAGTTACTTCCTCAGTACTACTATGCTCTGACATTAAGGTAGTACACATCTGAATTTTACACCAAAGTGCTTACTGCAAACTAATGGAAACACCTTAGGTTAACTTCCCACATGATTATGAGCAGTTTGAAAGTTTTTTCATGGCTGTACACATCAACACAAAAAAGTTGTTATCTCAGTGCATGCAATGCTGAGACAATACAAATAGTATACATTTCAATTTTACACCAAAGTACTTACTGCAAACCTAATGGAAACAACTTAGATTAACTTCTCACATGATTCTGAGATGTCTGAAATTTCTTTCATACCTGTGCACATCAAGACAAAAAAGTTGTTTTCCAGTGCATGCAATGCTTTTACAATACAAATGGTATACATTTCAATTTTACACCAAAACACTTACTGCAAACCTAATGGAAACACCTTAGGTTAACTTCCCACATGATTCTGAGATATCTGAAAGTTGTTTCATACCTGTGTACTTCAAGACAAAGAAGTTGTTTTCTCAGTGCCTGCAATGCTTAGACAATACAAATAGTATACATTTCAATTTTACACCTAAGCACTTACTGCAAACATAATGGAAACACCTTAGGTTAACTTCCCACATGATTCTGAGATGTCTGAAAGTTGTTTCATACCTGTGCACATCAAGACAAAAAAGTTGTTTTCTCAGAGCATGCAATGCTTTTACAGTACATATAGTATACATTTCAATTTTGCACCAAAGCACTTACTGCATACCTAATGGAAACACCTTAGGTTAACTTTCCACATGATTATGAGTAGTTTGAAAGTTGTATCATGGCTGTACACATAAACACAAAAAAGTTGTTATCTCAGTGCATGCAATGCTTCGACAATACAAATAGTATACATTTCAATTTTACACAAAAGCACTTACTGCAAACCTAATTGAAACACTTTAGGTTAACTTCCCACATGATTCTGAGATGTCTGAAAGTTGTTTCATACTTGTGCACATAAAGACAAAAAAGTTGATTTCACAGTGAATAGAATGCTTTGACATAAAAGTAGTATACATTTCAATTGTACTCAAAAGTCCTGACTGCAAACATAATGCAAACACATTTGGTTTACTTCCCACATGAGTATGACTAGGTTTAAAGTTGTTTCATACCTCAGTTCATCAAGACAAAAAAGTTACTTTCTCAGTACTCCTATGCTCTTACATTAAGGTAGTAGACATCTGAATTTTACACCAAAGTACATACTGCAAACTAATGGAAACACCTTAGGTTAACTTCCCACATGATTATGAGTAGTTAGAAAGTTGTTTCATGGCTGTACACATCAACACCAAAAAGTTGTTATCTCAGTGCATGGAATGCTTAGACAATACAAATAGTATACATTTCAATTTTACACCAAAGTACTTACTGCAAACCTAATGGAAACAACTTAGATTAACTTCCCACATGATTCTGAGATATCTGAAATTGTTTCATACCTGTGCACATCAAGACAAAAAAGTTGTTTTCTCAGTGCATGCATTGCTTATACAATACAAGTAGTATACATTTCAATTTCACACCAAAGCACTTACTGCAAACCTAATGGAAACACCTTAGGTTAACTTTCCACATGATTATCAGTAGTTCGAAAGTTGTTTCATGGCTGTACACATCAACAGAAAAAATTTGTTATCTCAGTGCATGCAGTGCTTAGACAATACAAATAGTATACATTTCAATTTTACACCAAAGCACTTACTGCAAACCTAATGGAAACACCTAAGGTTAACTTCCCACATGATACTGAGATGTCTGAAAGTTGTTTCTTACCTGTGCACATAAAGACAAAAAAGTTGATTTCACAGTGAAAAGAATGCTTTCACACAAAAGTAGTATACATTTCAATTGTACTCAAAAGTCCTGACTGCAAACCTAATGCAAACACCTTTGGTTAACTTCCCACATGAGTATGACTAGGTTTAAAGTTGTTTCATGCCTCAGTTCATCAAGACAAAAAAGTTACTTTCTCAGTGCTACTATGCTCTGACATTAAGGTAGTAGACATATGAATTTTACACCAAAGTACATACTGCAAACTAATGGAAACACCTTAGGTTTACTTCCCACATGATTATGAGTAGTTTGAAAGTTGTTTCATGGCTCTACACATCAACACAAAAAAGTTGTTATCTCAGTGCATGCAATGCTTTTACAATACAAATGGTATACATTTCAATTTTACACCAAAGCCCTTACTGCAAACCTAATGGAAACAACTTAGATTAACTTCCCAGATGATTCTGAGACATCTGAAATTGTTTCATACCTGTGCACATCAAGACAAAAAAGTTGTTTTCTCAGTGCATGCATTGCTTATAGAATACAAATAGCATACATTTCAATTTCACACCAAAGCACTTACTGCAAAGCTAATGGAAAAACCTTAGGTTAACTTTCCACATGATTATGAGTAGTTTGAAAGTTGTTTCATGGCTGTACACATCAACAGAAAAAAGTTGTTATCTCAGTGCATGCAATGCTTAGACAATACAAATAGTATACATTTCAATTTTACACCAAAGCACTTACTGCAAACCTAATGGAAACACCTTAGGTTAACATCCCACATGATTATGACATGTCCGAAAGTTGTTTCTTACCTGTCCACATAAAGACAAAAAAGTTGATTTCACAGTGATTAGAATGCTTTGACACAAAAGTAGTATACATTTCAATTGTACTCAAAAGTCCCGACTGCAAACCTAATGCAAACACATTTGGTTAACTTCCCACATGAGCATGACTAGGTTTAAAGTTGTTTCATACCTCAGTTCATCAAGACAAAAAAGTTACTTCCTCAGTACTACTATGCTCTGACATTAAGGTAGTACACATCTGAATTTTACACCAAAGTGCTTACTGCAAACTAATGGAAACACCTTAGGTTAACTTCCCACATGATTATGAGTAGTTTGAAAGTTTTTTCATGGCTGTACACATCAACACAAAAAAGTTGTTATCTCAGTGCATGCAATGCTGAGACAATACAAATAGTATACATTTCAATTTTACACCAAAGTACTTACTGCAAACCTAATGGAAACAACTTAGATTAACTTCCCACATGATTCTGAGATGTCTGAAATTTGTTTCATACCTGTGCACATCAAGACAAAAAAGTTGTTTTCCAGTGCATGCAATGCTTTTACAATACAAATGGTATACATTTCAATTTTACACCAAAGCACTTACTGCAAACCTAATGGAAACACCTTAGGATAACTTTCCACATGATTATGAGTAGTTTGAAAGTTGTTTCATGGCTGTACACATCAACACAAAAAAGTTGTTATCTCAGTGCATGCAATGCTTAGACAATACAAATAGTATACATTTCAATTTTACACCAAAGCCCTTACTGCAAACCTAATGGAAACAACTTAGATTAACTTCCCACATGATTCTGAGATATCTGAAATTGTTTCATACCTGTGCACATCAAGACAAAAAAGTTGTTTTCTCAGTGCATGCATTGCTTATACAATACAAATAGTATATATTTCAATTTCACACCAAAGCACTTACTGCAAACCTAATGGAAACACCTTAGGTTAACTTTCCACATGATTATGAGTAGTTTGAAAGTTGTTTCATGGCTGTACACATCAACAGAAAAAAGTTCTTATCTCAGTGCATGCAATGCTTAGACAATACAAATAGTATACATTTCAATTTTACAACAAAGCACTTACTGCAAACCTAATGGAAACAACTTAGATTAACTTCCCACATGATTCTGAGATATCTGAAATTGTTTCATACCTGTGCACATCAAGACAAAAAAGTTGTTTTCTCAGTGCATGCATTGCTCATACAATACAAATAGTATACATTTCAATTTCACACCAAAGCACTTACTGCAAACCTAATGGAAACACCTTAGGCTAACTTTCCACATGATTATGAGTAGTTTGAAAGTTGTTTCATGGCTGTACACATCCACACAAAAAAGTTGTTATCTCAGTGTATGCAATGCTTAGACAAAACAAATAGTATACATTTCAATTTTACACCAAAGCCCTTACTGCAAACCTAACGGAAACAACTTAGATTAACTTCCCACATGATTCTGAGATATCTGAAAGTTGTTTCATACCTGTGCACATCAAGACAAAAAAGTTGTTTTCTCAGTGCATGCATGCTTATACAATACAAATAGTATACATTTCAATTTCACACCAAAGCACTTACTGCAAACCTAATGGAAACACCTTAGGCTAACTTCCCACATGATTCTGAGATGTCTGAAAGTTGTTTCTTACCTGTGCACATAAAGACAAAAAAGTTGATTTCACAGTGAATAGAATGCTTTGACACAAAAGTTGTATACATTTCAATTGTACTCAAAAGTCCTGACTGCAAACCTAATGCAAACACATTTTGTTAACTTCCCACATGAGTATGACTAGGTTTAAAGTTGTTTCATACCTCAGTTCATCAAGACAAAAAAGTTACTTTCTCAGTACTACTGTGCTCTGACATTAAGGTAGTGCACATCTGAATTTTACACCAAAGTACTTACTGCAAACTAATGGAAACACCTTAGGTTAACTTCCCACATGATTATGAGTAGTTTGAAAGTTGTTTCATGGCTGTACACATCAACACAAAAAAGTTGTTATCTCAGTGCATGCAATGCTTAGACAATACAAATAGTATACATTTCAATTTTACACCAAAGTACTTACTGCAAACCTAATGCAAACAACTAAGATTAACTTCCCACATGACTCTGAGATGTCTGAAAGTTGATTCATACCTGTGCACATCAAGACAAAATAGTTGTTTTCTCAGTGCATGCAATGCTTTTACAATACAAATAGTATACATTTCAATTTTACACCAAAGCACTTACTGCAAACCTAATGGAAACACCTTAGGTTAACTTCCCACATGACTATGAGTAGTTTGAAAGTTGTTTCATGGCTGTACACATCAACACAAAAAAGTTGTTATCTCAGTGCATGCAATGCTTAGACAATACAAATAGTATACATTTCAATTTTACACCAAAGTACTTACTGCAAACCTAATGGAAACAACTTAGATTAATTTCCCACATGATTCTGAGATATCTGAAAGTTGTTTCATACCTGTGTACTTCAAGACAAAGAAGTTGTTTTCTCAGTGCCTGCAATGCTTAGACAATACAAATAGTATACATTTCAATTTTACACCAAAGCACTTACTGCAAACATAATGGAAACACCTTAGGTTAACTTCCCACATGATTCTGAGATGTCTGAAAGTTGTTTCATACCTGTGCACATCAAGACAAAAAAGTTGTTTTCTCAGAGCATGCAATGCTTTTACAATACATATAGTATACATTTCAATTTTACACCAAAGCACTTACTGCATACCTAATGGAAACACCTTAGGTTAACTTTCCACATGATTATGAGTAGTTTGAAAGTTGTTTCATGGCTGTACACATAAACACAAAAAAGTTGTTATCTCAGTGCATGCAATGCTTAGACAATACAAATAGTATACATTTCAATTTTACACAACAGCACTTACTGCAAACCTAATTGAAACACTTTAGGTTAACTTCCCACATGATTCTGAGATGTCTGATAGTTGTTTCATACCTGTGCACATAAAGACAAAAAAGTTGATTTCACAGTGAATAGAATGCTTTGACATAAAAGTAGTATACATTTCAATTGTACTCAAAAGTCCTGACTGCAAACATAATGCAAAAACATTTGGTTTACTTCCCACATGAGTATGACTAGGTTTAAAGTTGTTTCATACCTCAGTTCATCAAGACAAAAAAGTTACTTTCTCAGTACTACTATGCTCTGACATTAAGGTAGTAGACATCTGAATTTTACACCAAAGTACATACTGCAAACTAATGGAAACACCTTAGGTTAACTTCCCACATGATTATGAGTAGTTAGAAAGTTGTTTCATGGCTGTACACATCAACACCAAAAAGTTGTTATCTCAGTGCATGGAATGCTTAGACAATACAAATTGTATACATTTCAATTTTACACCAAAGTACTTACTGCAAACCTAATGGAAACAACTTAGATTAACTTCCCACATGATTCTGAGATATCTGAAATTGTTTCATACCTGTGCACATCAAGACAAAAAAGTTGTTTTCTCAGTGCATGCATTGCTTATACAATACAAATAGTATACATTTCAATTTCACACCAAAGCACTTACTGCAAACCGAATGGAAACACCTTAGGTTAACTTTCCACATGATTATGAGTAGTTTTAAAGTCGTTTCATGGCTGTACACATCAACAGAAAAAAGTTGTTATCTCAGTGCATGCAATGCTTAGACAATACAAATAGTATACATTTCAATTTTACACGAAAGCACTTACTGCAAACCTAATGGAAACACCTTAGGTTAACTTCCCACATGATTATGAGTAGTTTGAAAGTTGTTTCATGGCTGTAGACATCAAAACAAAAAACTTGTTATCTCAGTGCATGCAATGTTTAGACAATACAAATTGTATACATTTCAATTTTACACCAAAGTACTTACTGCAAACCTAATGGAAACACCTTAGGCTAACTTTCCACATGATTATGAGTAGTTTGAAAGTTGTTTCATGGCTGTACACATTAACACAAAAAAGTTGTTATCTCAGTGCATACAATGCTTAGACAATACAAATAGTATACATTTCAATTTTACACGAAAGCACTTACTGCAAACCTAATGGAAACACTTTAGGTTAACTTCCCACATGATTCTGCGATGACTGAAAGTTGTTTCATACCTGTGCACATAAAGGCAAAAAAGTTGATTTCACAGTGAATAGAATGCTTTGACTTAAAAGTAGTATACATTTCAATTGTACTCAAAAGTCCTGTCTGCAAACCTAATGGAAACACATTTGGTTAACTTCCCACATGAGTATGACTAGGTTTAAAGTTGTTTGATGCCTCAGTTCATCAAGACAATAAAGTTACTTTCTCAGTACTACTATGCTCTGACATTAAGGTAGTACACATCTGAATTTTACACCAAAGTACTTACTGCAAACAAATGGAAACACCTTCGGTTAACTTCCCACATGATTATGAGTAGTTAGAAAGTTGTTTCATGGCTGTACACATCAACACCAAAAAGTTGTTATCTCAGTGCATGCAATCCTTAGACAATACAAATAGTATACATTTCAATTTTACACCAAAGTACTTACTGAAAACCTAATGGAAACAACTTAGATTAACTTCCCACATGATTCTGAGATATCTGAAATTGTTTCATACCTGTGCACATCAAGACAAAAAAGTTGTTTTCTCAGTGCATGCATTGCTTATACAATACAAATAGTATACATTTCACTTTCACACCAAAGCACTTACTGCAAACCTAATGGAAACACCTTAGGTTAACTTTCCACATGATTATGAGTAGTTCGAAAGTTGTTTCATGGCTGTACACATCAACAGAAAAAATTTGTTATCTCAGTGCATGCAATGCTTAGACAATACAAATAGTATACATTTCAATTTTACACCAAAGTACTTACTGCAAACCTAATGCAAACACCTTTGGTTAACTTCCCACATGAGTATGACTAGGTTTAAAGTTGTTTCATGCCTCAGTTCATCAAGACAAAAAAGTTACTTTCTCAGTGCTACTATGCTCTGACATTAAGGTAGCATACATCTCAATTTTACACCAAAGTGCTTACTGCAAACTAATGGAAACACCTTAGGTTAACTTCCCACATGATTATGAGTAGTTTGAAAGTTGTTTCATGGCTGTACACATCAACAGAAAAAAGTTGTTATCTCAGTGCATGCAATGCTTAGACAATACAAATAGTATACATTTCAATTTTACACCATAGCACTTACTGCAAACCTAATGGAAACACCTTAGGTTAACATCCCACATGATTATGACAAGTCGGAAAGTTGTTTCTTACCTGTCCACATAAAGACAAAAAAGTTGATTTCACAGTGAATAGAATGCTTTGACACAAAAGTAGTATACATTTCAATTGTACTCAAAAGTCCTGACTGCAAACCTAATGCAAACACATTTGGTTAACTTCTTACATGAGTATGACTAGGTTTAAAGTTGTTTCATACCTCAGTTCATCAAGACAAAAAAGTTACTTCCTCAGTACTACTATGCTCTGACATTAAGGTAGTACACATCTGAATTTTACACCAAAGTGCTTACTGCAAACTAATGGAAACACCTTAGGTTAACTTCCCACATGATTATGAGTAGTTTGAAAGTTTTTTCATGGCTGTACACATCAACACAAAAAAGTTGTTATCTCAGTGCATGCAATGCTGAGACAATACAAATAGTATACATTTCAATTTTACACCAAAGTACTTACTGCAAACCTGATGGAAACAACTTAGATTAACTTCTCACATGATTCTGAGATGTCTGAAATTTCTTTCATACCTGTGCACATCAAGACAAAAAAGTTGTTTTCCAGTGCATGCAATGCTTTTACAATACAAATGGCATACATTTCAATTTTACACCAAAGCACTTACTGCAAACCTAATGGAAACACCTTAGGCTAACTTTCCACATGATTATGAGTAGTTTGAAAGTTGTTTCATGGCTGTACACATCAACACAAAAAAGTTGTTATCTCAGTGCATGCAATGCTTAGACAATACAAATAGTATACATTTCAATTTTACACCAAAGCCCTTACTGCAAACCTAATGGAAACAACTTAGATTAACTTCCCACATGATTCTGAGATATCTGAAATTGTTTCATACCTGTGCACATCAAGACAAAAAATTTGTTTTCTCAGTGCATGCATTTCTTATACAATACAAATAGTATACATTTCAATTTCACACCAAAGCACTTACTGCAAACCTAATGGAAACACCTTTGGTTAACTTCCCACATGAGTATGAGTAGGTTAAATTTGTTTCATGCCTCTGTTCATCAAGACAAAAAAGTTACTTTCTCAGTGCAGACTATGTTCTGACATAAAGTTAGTATACATCACAATGTTCCACCAAAGTGCAGAGTGCAAACCATTGGGATACATTTTAAGTTAACTTCGCACATGTTTCTGAGTTGTTTGAAAGTTGTCTCATGGCTCCACACATCAACACAAATATGTTGTTAACTCAGTGCATACAATGCTTAGATAATACAAATAGTATACATTTCAATTTTACACCAAAGTACTTACTGCAACCCTAATGGAAACACCTTAGGTTAACTTCCCACATGTTTCTGAGATGTTTGAAAGTTGTATTATGGCTCTGCACATCAAGGCAAAAAAGTTGTTTTCTTGGTGCATATAATGCTTTTACAATTCAAATAGTATATATTTCAATTTTACACCAAAGTACTTACTGCAAACCTAATGGAAACACCTTAGGTTAACTTCCCACATGATTATGAGTAGTTTGAAAGTTGGTTCATGGCTCTACACATGAAAACAAAAATGTTGTTATCTCAGTGCATACAGTACTAAGACAAAACAAATAGTATACATTTCAATTTTACTCGAAAGCACTTACTGCAAACCTAATGGAAACACCTTTGGTTAACTTCCCACATAAGTATGAGTAGGTTGAAAGTTGTTTCATGCCTCTGTTCATCAAGACAAAAAAGTTACTATCTCAGTGCATACTATGTTCTGACATTAAGTTAGTATACATCTCAATTTTCCACCAAACTGCAGAGTGCAAACCATTGGGATGCATTTTAAGTTAACTTCCCACGTTTCTGAGTTGTTTGAAAGTTGTCTCATGGCTCTACACATCAACACAAAAATGTTGTTAACTCAGTGCATACAATGCATAGATAATACAAATAGTATATATTTCAATTTTACACCAAAGTACTTACTGCAAACCGAATGGAAACACCTTAGGTTTACTTCCCACATGTTTCTGAGTTGTTTGAAAGTTGTATTATGGCTCTGCACATCAAGGCAAAAAAGTTGTTTTCTCGGTGCATATGATGCTTTTACAATGCAAATAGTATACATTTCAATTTTACACCAAAGTACTTACTGCAAAACTAATGGAAACACCTTAGGTTAACTTCCCACATGATTATGAGTAGTTTGAAAGTTGGTTCATGGCTCTACACATGAAAACAAAAATGTTGCTATCTCAGTGCATACAGTACTAAGACAAAACAAATAGTGTACATTTCAATTTTACTCCAAAGCACTTACTGCAAACCTAATGGAAACACCTTTGCTTATTTTCCCACATGAGTATGAGTAGGTTGAAAGTTGTTTCATGCCTCTGTTCATCAAGACAAAAAAGTTACTTTCTCTGTGCATAATATGCTCTGACATTAAGGTAGTATACCTCTGAATATTCCACCAAAGTGCAAAGTGCAAACTATTGGGTAACATTATAAGTTAACTTCCCACATGATTATAAGTAGTTTGAAAGTTGGTTCATGGCTCTACTCATGAAAACAAAAAAGTTGTTATCTCAGTGCATACAATACAAAGACAATACAAATAGTATACATTTCAATTTTACTCCAAAGCACTTACTGCAAACCTAATGGAAACACCTTTGGTTAACTTCCCACATGAGTATGAGTAGGTTAAAGTCGTTTCATGCCTCTGTTCATCAAGACAAAAAATTTACTTTCTCAGTGCATACTAAGTTCTGACATTAAGGTAGTATACATCTCAATTTTCCACCAAAGTGCAGAGTGCAAACCATTGGGAAATATTTTAAGTTAACTTCCCACATAATTATGAGTAGTTTGTAAGTTGTTTCATGGCTCTACACATGCACACAAAAATGTTGTTTACTCGGGGCATACAATGGTTAGATAATACAAATAGTATACAGTTCAAGTTTACACCAAAGTACTTACTGCAAACCTAATGGAAACACCTTAGGTTAACTTCCCAAATGATTATGAGTTGTTTGAAAGTCGTATTATGGCTCTGCACATCAAGACAAAAAAGTTGTTTTCTCAGTGCATACAATGCTTTTACAATACAAATAGCATAAATTTCAATTTTACACCAAAGTACTTACTGCAAACCTAATGGAAACTCCTTTGGTTAACTTCCCACATGAGTATGAGTAGGTTGAAAGTTGTTTCATGCCTCTGTTCATCAAGACAAAAATGTTACTTTCTCAGTTCATAATATGTTCTGACATTAAGGTAGTATACATCTGAATTTTCCACCAAAGTGCAAAGAGCAAACCATTGGGAAACATTATAAGTTAACTTCCCACATGATTATGAGTAGTTTGAAAGTTGGTTCATGGCTCTACACATGAAAACAAAAATGTTGTTATCTCAGTGCATACAGTACTAAGACAAAACAAATAGTATACATTTCAATTTTACTCCAAAGCACTTACTGCAAACCTAATGGAAACACCTTTGGTTAACTTCCCACATGAGTATGAGTAGGTTGAAAGTTGTTTCATGCCTCTGTTCATCAAGACAAAAAAGTTACTTTCTCAGTGCATACTATGTTCTGACATGAAGGTAGTATACATCTCAATTTTCCACCAAAGTGCAGAGTGCAAACCATTGGGAAACATTTTAAGTTAACTTCCCACATGATTATGAGTAGTTTGTAAGTTGTTTCATGGCTCTACACATGCACACAAAAATGTTGTTAACTCAGGGCATACAATGGTTAGATAATACAAATAGTATACAGTTGAAGTTTACACCAAAGTTCTTACTGCAAACCTAATGGAAACACCTTAGGTTAACTTCCCACATGATTAGGAGTAGTTTGAAAGTTGGCTCATAGCTATACACATGAAAACAAAAAAGTTATTATCTCATTGCATACAATACCAAGACAATACAAAAAGTATACATTTCAATTTTTCTACAAAGCACTTACTCCAAACCGAATGGAAACACCTTTGGTTAACTTCCCACATGAGTATGAGTAGGTTGAAAGCTATTTCATGCATCTGTTCATCAAGACAAAAAAGTTACTTTCTCAGTGCATACTATGTTCTGACATTAAGTTAGTATACATCTCAATTTTCCACCAAAGTGCAGAGTGCAAACCATTGGGATGCATTTTAAGTTAACTTCCCACATGTTTCTGAGATGTTTGAAAGTTGTATTATGGCTCTGCACATCAAGGCAAAAAAGTTGTTTTCTCGGTGCATACAATCCTTTTACAATACAAATAGTATACATTTCAATTTTACACTAAAGTACTTACTGCAAACCTAATGGAAACACCTTAGGTCAACTTCCCACATGATTATGAGTAGTTTGATAGTTGGTTCATGGCTCTACACATGAAAACAAAAAAGTTGTTATCTCAGTGCCTACAATACAAAGACAAATCAAATAGTATACATGTCAATTTTACTCCAAAGCACTTACTGCAAACCTAATGGAAACACCTTTGGTTAACTTCCCACATGAGAATGAGTAGGTTGAAAGTTGTTTCATGCCTCTGTTCATCAAGACAAAAAAGTTACTTTCTCAGTGCATAATATGTTCTGACATTGAGGTAGTATACATCTCAATTTTCAACCAAAGTGCAGAGTGCAAACCATTGGGAAATATTTTATGTTAACTTCCCACAAGATTATGAGTAGTTTGAAAGTTGCTTCATGGCACTACACATCAACACAAAAATGTTGTTAACTCAGGGCATAGAATGGTTAGATAATACAAATAGTATACATTTCAATTTTACACCAAAGTACTTACTGCAAACCAAATGGAAACACCTTATGTTAACTTCCCAAATGATTATGAGTAGTTTGAAAGATTTTTCATGGCTCCACACATCAACACAAAAAAGTTGTTATCTCAGTGCCTACAATGCTTAGATAATGCAACTAGTATACATTTCAATTTTACACCAAAGTACATACCGCAAACCTAATGGAAACACTTTTGCTTAACTTCCCACATGAGTATGAGTAGGTTGAAAGTTGTTTCATGCCTCTGTTCATCAAGACAAAAAAGTTACATTCTCAGTGCATAATATGCTCTGACATTAAGGTAGTATACCTCTGAATTTTCCACCAAAGTGCAAAGTGCAAACCATTGGGAAACATTATAACAAAACTTCCCACATGATTATAAGTAGTTTGAAAGTTGGTTCATGGCTCTACTCATGAAAACAAAAAAGTTGCTATCTCAGTGCCTACAATACTAAGACAATACAAATAGTGTACATTTCAATTTTACTTCAAAGCATTTACTGCAAACCTAATGGAAACACCTTTGCTTAACTTCCCACATGAGTATGAGTAGGTTGAAAGTTGTTTCATGCCTCTGTTCATCCAGACAAAAAAGTGACTTTCTCAGTGCATAATATGCTCTGACATTAAGGTAGTATACCTCTGAATTTTCCACCAAAGTGCAAAGTGCAAACCATTGGGAAACATTTTAAGTTAACTTCCCACATGATAATGAGTAGTTTGTAAGTTGTTTCATGGCTCTACACATGCACACAAAAATGTTGTTAACTCAGGGCATACAATGGTTAGTTAATGCAAATAGTATACAGTTCAAGTTTACACCAAAGTACTTACTGCAAACCTAATGGAAACACCTTAGGTTAACTTCCCACATGATTAGGAGTAGTTTGAAAGTTGGTTCATGGCTATACACATGAAAACAAAGAAGTTATTATCTCATTGCATACAATACTAAGACAATACAAAAAGTATACATTTCAATTTTTCTACAAAGCACTTACTGCAAACTTAATGGAAACACCTTTGCTTATTTTCCCACATGAGTATGAGTAGGTTGAAAGTTGTTTCATGCCTCTGTTCATCAAGACAAAAAAGTTACTTTCTCAGTGCATACTATGTTCTGACATGAAGGTAGTATACATCTCAATTTTCCACCAAAGTGCAGAGTGCAAACCATTGGGAAACATTTTAAGTTAACTTCCCACATGATTATGAGTAGTTTGTAAGTTGTCTCATGGCTCTACACATGCACACAAAAATGTTGTTAACTCAGGGCATACAATGGTTAGATAATACAAATAGTATACAGTTGAAGTTTACACCAAAGTTCTTACTGCAAACCTAATGGAAACACCTTAGGTTAACTTCCCACATGATTAGGAGTAGTTTGAAAGTTGGCTCAAAGCTATACACATGAAAACAAAAAAGTTATTATCTCATTGCATACAATACCAAGACAATACAAAAAGTATACATTTCAATTTTTCTACAAAGCACTTACTCCAAACCTAATGGAAACACCTTTGGTTAACTTCCCACATGAGTATGAGTAGGTTGAAAGCTATTTCATGCCTCTGTTCATCAAGACAAAAAAGTTACTTTCTCAGTGCATACTATGTTCTGACATTAAGTTAGTATACATCTCAATTTTCCACCAAAGTGCAGAGTGCAAACCATTGGGATGCATTTTAAGTTAACTTCCCACATGTTTCTGAGATGTTTGAAAGTTGTATTATGGCTCTGCACATCAAGGCAAAAAAGTTGTTTTCTCGGTGCATACAATCCTTTTACAATACAAATAGTATACATTTCAATTTTACACTAAAGTACTTACTGCAAACCTAATGGAAACACCTTAGGTCAACTTCCCACATGATTATGAGTAGTTTGAAAGTTGGTTCATGGCTCTACACATGAAAACAAAAAAGTTGTTATCTCAGTGCCTATGATACAAAGACAAATCAAATAGTATACATGTCAATTTTACTCCAAAGCACTTACTGCAAACCTAATGGAAACACCTTTGCTTAACTTCCCACATGAGAATGAGTAGGTTGAAAGTTGTTTCATGCCTCTGTTCATCAAGACAAAAAAGTTACTTTCTCAGTGCATAATATGTTCTGACATTGAGGTAGTATACATCTCAATTTTCAACCAAAGTGCAGAGTGCAAACCATTGGGAAATATTTTATGTTAACTTCCCACAAGATTATGAGTAGTTTGAAAGTTGCTTCATGGCACTACACATCAACACAAAAATGTTGTTAACTCAGGGCATACAATGGTTAGATAATACAAATAGTATACATTTCAATTTTACACCAAAGTACTTACTGCAAACCTAATGGAAACACTTTATGTTAACTTCCCAAATGATTATGAGTAGTTTGAAAGATTTTCATGGCTCCACACATCAACACAAAAAAGTTGTTATCTCAGTGCCTACAATGCTTAGATAATACAACTAGTATACATTTCAATTTTACACCAAAGTACATACTGCAAACCTAATGGAAACACTTTTGCTTAACTTCCCACATGAGTATGAGTAGGTTGAAAGTTGTTTCATGCCTCTGTTCATCAAGACAAAAAAGTTACATTCTCAGTGCATAATATGCTCTGACATTAAGGTAGTATACCTCTGAATTTTCCACCAAAGTGCAAACCATTGGGAAACATTTTAAGTTAACTTCCCACATGATAATGAGTAGTTTGTAAGTTGTTTCATGGCTCTACACATGCACATAAAAATGTTGTTAACTCAGGGCATACAATGGTTAGTTAATGCAAATAGTATACAGTTCAAGTTTACACCAAACTACTTACTGCAAACCTAATGGAAACACCTTAGGTTAACTTCCCACATGATTAGGAGTAGTTTGAAAGTTGGTTCATGGCTATACACATGAAAACAAAGAAGTTATTATCTCATTGCATACAATACTAAGACAATACAAAAAGTATACATTTCAATTTTTCTACAAAGCACTTACTCCAAACCTAATGGAAACTCCTTTGGTTAACTTCCCACATGAGTATGAGTAGGTTGAAAGTTGTTTCATGCCTCTGTTCATCAAGACAAAAAAGTTACTTTCTCAGTTCATAATATGTTCTGACATTAAGGTAGTATACATCTGAATTTTCCACCAAAGTGCAAAGAGCAAACCATTGGGAAACATTATAAGTTAACTTCCCACATGATTATGAGTAGTTTGAAAGTTGGTTCATGGCTCTACACATGAAAACAAAAATGTTGTTATCTCAGTGCATACAGTACTAAGACAAAACAAATAGTATACATTTCAATTTTACTCCAAAGCACTTACTGCAAACCTAATGGAAACACCTTTGGTTAACTTCCCACATGAGTATGAGTAGGTTAAAGTTGTTTCATGCCTCTGTTCATCAAGACAAAAAAGTTACTTTCTCAGTGCATACTATGTTCTGACATGAAGGTAGTATACATCTCAATTTTCCACCAAAGTGCAGAGTGCAAACCATTGGGAAACATTTTAAGTCAACTTCCCACATGATTATGAGTAGTTTGTAAGTTGTTTCATGGCTCTACACATGCACACAAAAATGTTGTTAACTCAGGGCATACAATGGTTAGATAATACAAATAGTATACATTTCAATTTTACACCAAAGTACTTACTGGAAACCTAATGGAAACACCTTAGGTTAACTTCCCAAATGATTATGAGTTTTTTGAAAGACGTATTATGGCTCTGCACATCAAGACAAAAAAGTTGTTTTCTCAGTGCATACAATGCTTTTAGAATACAAATAGCATAAATTTCAATTTTACACCAAAGTATTTACTGCAAACTGAATGGAAACACCTTTGGTTAACTTCCCACATGAGTATGAGTAGGTTAAATGTTGTTTCATGCCTCTGTTCATCAAGAGAAAAAAGTTACTATCTCAGTGCATACTATGTTCTGACATTAAGTTAGTATACATCTCAATTTTCCACCAAAGTGCAGAGTGCAAACCATTGGGATGCATTTTAAGTTAACTTCCCACATGTTTCTGAGTTGTTTGAAAGTTGTCTCATGGCTCTACACATCAACACAAAAATGTTGTTAACTCAGGGCATACAATGGTTAGATAATACAATTAGTATACAGTTTAAGTTTACAACAAAGTACTTACTGCAAACCTAATGGAAACACCTTAGGTTAACTTCCCACATCATTATGAGTAGTTTGAAAGTTGGTTCATGGCTCTACACATGAAAACAAAAAAGTTGTTATCTCAGTGCATACAGTACTAAGACAATACAAAAAGTATACATTTCAATTTTACACTAAAGTACTTACTGCAAACCTAATGGAAACATCTTAGGTTTACTTCTCACATGATTATTAGTAGTTTGCAAGTTGGTTCATGGCTCTACACATGAAAACAAAAAAGTTGTTATCTCAGTGCATACAATACTAAGACAATACAAAAAGTATACATTTCAATTTTACACCAAAGTACTTACTGCAAACCTAATGGAAACACCTTATGTTAACTTCCCAAATGATTATGAGTACTTTGAAAGTTTTTTCATGGTTCCACACATCAACACAAAAAAGTTGTTATCTCAGTGCATACAATGCTTAGATAATACAAATAGTATACACTTCAATTTTACACCAAAGTACATACTGCAAACCTAATGGAAACACCTTAGGTTAACTTCCCACATGATTATGAGTAGTTTGAAAGTGGTTCATGGCTCTATACATGAAAACAAAAAAGTTGTTATCTCAGTGCATACAATACTAAGACAATACAAATAGTATACATTTCAATTTTACACTAAAGTACTTACTGCAAACCTAATGGAAACACCTTAGCTTAACTTCCCAGATGATTAGGAGTAGTTTGAAAGTTGATTCATGGCTCTACACATGAAAACAAAAAAGTTATTATCTCAATGCCTACCATACAAGGACAATTCAAATAGTTTACATTTCAATTTTACTCCAAAGCACTTACTGCAAACCTAATGGAAACACCTTTGGTTAACTTCCCACATGAGTATGAGTAGGTTGAAAGTTGTTTCATGCCTCTGTTCATCAAGACAAAAAAGTCACTTTCTCAGTGCATAATATGTTCTGACATTAAGGTATGTATACATCTCAATTTTCCACCAAAGTGCAGAGTGCAAACCATTGGGAAATATTTTATGTTAACTTCCCACATGATTATGAGTAGTTTGAAAGTTGCTTCATGGCTCTACAGATCAACACAAAAATGTTGTTAACTCAGGGCATAGAATAGTTACATAATACAAATAGCATACATTTCAATTTTACACCAAAGTACTTACTGCAAACCTAATGGAAACACCTTATGTTAACTTCCCAAATGATTATGAGTAGTTTGCAAGTTTTTTCATGGTTCCACACATCAACACAAAAAAGTTGTTATCTCAGTGCATACAATGCCTAGATAATACAAATAGTATACATTTCAATTTTACACCAAAGTACATACTGCAAACCTAATGTAAACACCTTAGCTTAACTTCCCACATGATTAGGAGTAGTTTGAAAGTTGATTCATGGCTCTACACATGAAAACAAAAAAGTTATTATCACAGTGCATACAATACTAAGACAATACAAAAAGTATACATTTGAATTTTACTCCAAAGCACTTACTGCAAACCTAATGGAAACACCGTTGGTTAACTTCCCACATGAGTATGAGTAGGTTGAAAGTTGTTTCATGCCTCTGTTCATCAAGACAAAAAAGTTACTTTCTCAGTGCATAATATGCTCTGACATTAAGGTAGTATACCTCTGAATTTTCCACCAAAGTGCAAAGTGCAAACCATTGGGAAACATTATAAGTTAACTTCCCACATGATTATGAGTAGTTTGAAAGTTGGTTCATGGCTCTACTCATGAAAAGAAAAAAGTTGTTATCTCAGTGCATACAATACTAAGACAATACAAATAGTATACATTTCAATTTTACTCCAAAGCACTTACTGCAAACCTAATGGAAACACCTTTAGTTAACTTCCCACATGAGTATGAGTAGGTTAAATTTGTTTCATGCCTCTGTTCATCAAGACAAAAAAGTTACTTTCTCAGTGCATACTATGTTCTGACATAAAGTTAGTATACATCACAATGTTCCACCAAAGTGCAGAGTGCAAACCATTGGGATACATTTTAAGTTAACTTCGCACATGTTTCTGAGTTGTTTGAAAGTTGTCTCATGGCTCCACACATCAACACAAAAATGTTGTTAACTCAGTGCATACAATGCTTAGATAATACAAATAGTATACATTTCAATTTTACACCAAAGTACTTACTGCAACCCTAATGGAAACACCTTAGGTTAACTTCCCACATGTTTCTGAGATGTTTGAAAGTTGTATTATGGCTCTGCACATCAAGGCAAAAAAGTTGTTTTCTTGGTGCATATAATGCTTTTACAATTCAAATAGTATATATTTCAATTTTACACCAAAGTACTTACTGCAAACCTAATGGAAACACCTTAGGTTAACTTCCCACATGATTATGAGTAGTTTGAAAGTTGGTTCATGGCTCTACACATGAAAACAAAAATGTTGTTATCTCAGTGCATACAGTACTAAGACAAAACAAATAGTGTACATTTCAATTTTACTCCAAAGCACTTACTGCAAACCTAATGGAAACACCTTTGCTTATTTTCCCACATGAGTATGAGTAGGTTGAAAGTTATTTCATGCCTCTGTTCATCAAGACAAAAAAGTTACTTTCTCTGTGCATAATATGCTCTGACATTAAGGTAGTATACCTCTGAATATTCCACCAAAGTGCAAAGTGCAAACTATTGGGTAACATTATAAGTTAACTTCCCACATGATTATAAGTAGTTTGAAAGTTGGTTCATGGCTCTACTCATGAAAACAAAAAAGTTGTTATCTCAGTGCATACAATACAAAGACAATACAAATAGTATACATTTCAATTTTACTCCAAAGCACTTACTGCAAACCTAATGGAAACACCTTTGGTTAACTTCCCACATGAGTATGAGTAGGTTAAAGTCGTTTCATGCCTCTGTTCATCAAGACAAAAAATTTACTTTCTCAGTGCATACTAAGTTCTGATATTAAGGTAGTATACATCTCAATTTTCCACCAAAGTGCAGAGTGCAAACCATTGGGAAATATTTTAAGTTAACTTCCCACATAATTATGAGTAGTTTGTAAGTTGTTTCATGGCTCTACACATGCACACAAAAATGTTGTTTACTCGGGGCATACAATGGTTAGATAATACAAATAGTATACAGTTCAAGTTTACACCAAAGTACTTACTGCAAACCTAATGGAAACACCTTAGGTTAACTTCCCAAATGATTATGAGTTGTTTGAAAGTCGTATTATGGCTCTGCACATCAAGACAAAAAAGTTGTTTTCTCAGTGCATACAATGCTTTTACAATACAAATAGCATAAATTTCAATTTTACACCAAAGTACTTACTGCAAACCTAATGGAAACTCCTTTGGTTAACTTCCCACATGAGTATGAGTAGGTTGAAAGTTGTTTCATGCCTCTGTTCATCAAGACAAAAAAGTTACTTTCTCAGTTCATAATATGTTCTGACATTAAGGTAGTATACATCTGAATTTTCCACCAAAGTGCAAAGAGCAAACCATTGGGAAACATTATAAGTTAACTTCCCACATGATTATGAGTAGTTTGAAAGTTGGTTCATGGCTCTACACATGAAAACAAAAATGTTGTTATCTCAGTGCATACAGTACTAAGACAAAACAAATAGTATACATTTCAATTTTACTCCAAAGCACTTACTGCAAACCTAATGGAAACACCTTTGGTTAACTTCCCACATGAGTATGAGTAGGTTAAAGTTGTTTCATGCCTCTGTTCATCAAGACAAAAAAGTTACTTTCTCAGTGCATACTATGTTCTGACATGAAGGTAGTATACATCTCAATTTTCCACCAAAGTGCAGAGTGCAAACCATTGGGAAACATTTTAAGTTAACTTCCCACATGATTATGAGTAGTTTGTAAGTTGTTTCATGGCTCTACACATGCACACAAAAATGTTGTTAACTCAGGGCATACAATGGTTAGATAATACAAATAGTATACAGTTGAAGTTTACACCAAAGTTCTTACTGCAAACCTAATGGAAACACCTTAGGTTAACTTCCCACATGATTAGGAGTAGTTTGAAAGTTGGCTCATAGCTATACACATGAAAACAAAAAAGTTATTATCTCATTGCATACAATACCAAGACAATACAAAAAGTATACATTTCAATTTTTCTACAAAGCACTTACTCCAAACCGAATGGAAACACCTTTGGTTAACTTCCCACATGAGTATGAGTAGGTTGAAAGCTATTTCATGCCTCTGTTCATCAAGACAAAAAAGTTACTTTCTCAGTGCATACTATGTTCTGACATTAAGTTAGTATACATCTCAATTTTCCACCAAAGTGCAGAGTGCAAACCATTGGGATGCATTTTAAGTTAACTTCCCACATGTTTCTGAGATGTTTGAAAGTTGTATTATGGCTCTGCACATCAAGGCAAAAAAGTTGTTTTCTCGGTGCATACAATCCTTTTACAATACAAATAGTATACATTTCAATTTTACACTAAAGTACTTACTGCAAACCTAATGGAAACACCTTAGGTCAACTTCCCACATGATTATGAGTAGTTTGAAAGTTGGTTCATGGCTCTATACATGAAAACAAAAAAGTTGTTATCTCAGTGCCTATGATACAAAGACAAATCAAATAGTATACATGTCAATTTTACTCCAAAGCACTTACTGCAAACCTAATGGAAACACCTTTGCTTAACTTCCCACATGAGAATGAGTAGGTTGAAAGTTGTTTCATGCCTCTGTTCATCAAGACAAAAAAGTTACTTTCTCAGTGCATAATATGTTCTGACATTGAGGTAGTATACATCTCAATTTTCAACCAAAGTGCAGAGTGCAAACCATTGGGAAATATTTTATGTTAACTTCCCACAAGATTATGAGTAGTTTGAAAGTTGCTTCATGGCACTACACATCAACACAAAAATGTTGTTAACTCAGGGCATACAATGGTTAGATAATACAAATAGTATACATTTCAATTTTACACCAAAGTACTTACTGCAAACCTAATGGAAACACCTTATGTTAACTTCCCAAATGATTATGAGTAGTTTGAAAGATTTTCATGGCTCCACACATCAACACAAAAAAGTTGTTATCTCAGTGCCTACAATGCTTAGATAATACAACTAGTATACATTTCAATTTTACACCAAAGTACATACTGCAAACCTAATGGAAACACTTTTGCTTAACTTCCCACATGAGTATGAGTAGGTTGAAAGTTGTTTCATGCCTCTGTTCATCAAGACAAAAAAGTTACATTCTCAGTTCATAATATGCTCTGACATTAAGGTAGTATACCTCTGAATTTTCCACCAAAGTGCAAAGTGCAAACCATTGGGAAACATTATAACAAAACTTCCCACATGATTATAAGTAGTTTGAAAGTTGGTTCATGGCTCTACTCATGAAAACAAAAAAGTTGCTATCTCAGTGCCTACAATACTAAGACAATACAAATAGTGTACATTTCAATTTTACTTCAAAGCATTTACTGCAAACCTAATGGAAACTCCTTTGCTTAACTTCCCACATGAGTATGAGTAGGTTGAAAGTTGTTTCATGCCTCTGTTCATCCAGACAAAAAAGTGACTTTCTCAGTGCATAATATGCTCTGACATTAAGGTAGTATACCTCTGAATTTTCCACCAAAGTGCAAAGTGCAAACCATTGGGAAACATTTTAAGTTAACTTCCCACATGATAATGAGTAGTTTGTAAGTTGTTTCATGGCTCTACACATGCACACAAAAATGTTGTTAACTCAGGGCATACAATGGTTAGTTAATGCAAATAGTATACAGTTCAAGTTTACACCAAACTACTTACTGCAAACCTAATGGAAACACCTTAGGTTAACTTCCCACATGATTAGGAGTAGTTTGAAAGTTGGTTCATGGCTATACACATGAAAACAAAGAAGTTATTATCTCATTGCATACAATACTAAGACAATACAAAAAGTATACATTTCAATTTTTCTACAAAGCACTTACTGCAAACCTAATGGAAACACCTTTGGTTAACTTCCCACATGAGTATGAGTAGGTTAAAGTTGTTTCATGCCTCTGTTCATCAAGACAAAAAAGTTACTTTCTCAGTGCATACTATGTTCTGACATGAAGGTAGTATACATCTCAATTTTCCACCAAAGTGCAGAGTGCAAACCATTGGGAAACATTTTAAGTCAACTTCCCACATGATTATGAGTAGTTTGTAAGTTGTTTCATGGCTCTACACATGCACACAAAAATGTTGTTAACTCAGGGCATACAATGGTTAGATAATACAAATAGTATACATTTCAATTTTACACCAAAGTACTTACTGCAAACCTAATGGAAACACCTTAGGTTAACTTCCCAAATGATTATGAGTTTTTTGAAAGATGTATTATGGCTCTGCACATCAAGACAAAAAAGTTGTTTTCTCAGTGCATACAATGCTTTTAGAATACAAATAGCATAAATTTCAATTTTACACCAAAGTATTTACTGCAAACCGAATGGAAACACCTTTGGTTAACTTCCCACATGAGTATGAGTAGGTTAAATGTTGTTTCATGCCTCTGTTCATCAAGAGAAAAAAGTTACTATCTCAGTGCATACTATGTTCTGACATTAAGTTAGTATACATCTCAATTTTCCACCAAAGTGCAGAGTGCAAACCATTGGGATGCATTTTAAGTTAACTTCCCACATGTTTCTGAGTTGTTTGAAAGTTGTCTCATGGCTCTACACATCAACACAAAAATGTTGTTAACTCAGGGCATACAATGGTTAGATAATACAATTAGTATACAGTTTAAGTTGACAACAAAGTACTTACTGCAAACCTAATGGAAACACCTTAGGTTAACTTCCCACATCATTATGAGTAGTTTGAAAGTTGGTTCATGGCTCTACACATGAAAACAAAAAAGTTGTTATCTCAGTGCATACAATACTAAGACAATACAAAAAGTATACATTTCAATTTTACACTAAAGTACTTACTGCAAACCTAATGGAAACACCTTAGGTTTACTTCTCACATGATTATTAGTAGTTTGCAAGTTGGTTCATGGCTCTACACATGAAAACAAAAAAGTTGTTATCTCAGTGCATACAATACTAAGACAATACAAAAAGTATACATTTCAATTTTACACCAAAGTACTTACTGCAAACCTAATGGAAACACCTTATGTTAACTTCCCAAATGATTATGAGTACTTTGAAAGTTTTTTCATGGTTCCACACATCAACACAAAAAAGTTGTTATCTCAGTGCATACAATGCTTAGATAATACAAATAGTATACACTTCAATTTTACACCAAAGTACATACTGCAAACCTAATGGAAACACCTTAGGTTAACTTCCCACATGATTATGAGTAGTTTGAAAGTGGTTCATGGCTCTATACATGAAAACAAAAAAGTTGTTATCTCAGTGCATACAATACTAAGACAATACAAATAGTATACATTTCAATTTTACACTAAAGTACTTACTGCAAACCTAATGGAAACACCTTAGCTTAACTTCCCAGATGATTAGGAGTAGTTTGAAAGTTGATTCATGGCTCTACACATGAAAACAAAAAAGTTATTATCTCAATGCCTACCATACAAGGACAATTCAAATAGTTTACATTTCAATTTTACTCCAAAGCACTTACTGCAAACCTAATGGAAACACCTTTGGTTAACTTCCCACATGAGTATGAGTAGGTTGAAAGTTGTTTCATGCCTCTGTTCATCAAGACAAAAAAGTCACTTTCTCAGTGCATAATATGTTCTGACATTAAGGTATGTATACATCTCAATTTTCCACCAAAGTGCAGAGTGCAAACCATTGGGAAATATTTTATGTTAACTTCCCACATGATTATGAGTAGTTTGAAAGTTGCTTCATGGCTCTACAGATCAACACAAAAATGTTGTTAACTCAGGGCATAGAATAGTTACATAATACAAATAGCATACATTTCAATTTTACACCAAAGTACTTACTGCACACCTAATGGAAACACCTTATGTTAACTTCCCAAATGATTATGAGTAGTTTGCAAGTTTTTTCATGGTTCCACACATCAACACAAAAAAGTTGTTATCTCAGTGCATACAATGCCTAGATAATACAAATAGTATACATTTCAATTTTACACCAAAGTACATACTGCAAACCTAATGTAAACACCTTAGCTTAACTTCCCACATGATTAGGAGTAGTTTGAAAGTTGATTCATGGCTCTACACATGAAAACAAAAAAGTTATTATCACAGTGCATACAATACTAAGACAATACAAAAAGTATACATTTGAATTTTACTCCAAAGCACTTACTGCAAACCTAATGGAAACACCGTTGGTTAACTTCCCACATAGTATGAGTAGGTTGAAAGTTGTTTCATGCCTCTGTTCATCAAGACAAAAAAGTTACTTTCTCAGTGCATAATATGCTCTGACATTAAGGTAGTATACCTCTGAATTTTCCACCAAAGTGCAAAGTGCAAACCATTGGGAAACATTATAAGTTAACTTCCCACATGATTATGAGTAGTTTGAAAGTTGGTTCATGGCTCTACTCATGAAAAGAAAAAAGTTGTTATCTCAGTGCATACAATACTAAGACAATACAAATAGTATACATTTCAATTTTACTCCAAAGCACTTACTGCAAACCTAATGGAAACACCTTTGGTTAACTTCCCACATGAGTATGAGTAGGTTAAATTTGTTTCATGCCTCTGTTCATCAAGACAAAAAAGTTACTTTCTCAGTGCATACTATGTTCTGACATAAAGTTAGTATACATCACAATGTTCCACCAAAGTGCAGAGTGCAAACCATTGGGATACATTTTAAGTTAACTTCGCACATGTTTCTGAGTTGTTTGAAAGTTGTCTCATGGCTCCACACATCAACACAAAAATGTTGTTAACTCAGTGCATACAATGCTTAGATAATACAAATAGTATACATTTCAATTTTACACCAAAGTACTTACTGCAACCCTAATGGAAACACCTTAGGTTAACTTCCCACATGTTTCTGAGATGTTTGAAAGTTGTATTATGGCTCTGCACATCAAGGCAAAAAAGTTGTTTTCTTGGTGCATATAATGCTTTTACAATTCAAATAGTATATATTTCAATTTTACACCAAAGTACTTACTGCAAACCTAATGGAAACACCTTAGGTTAACTTCCCACATGATTATGAGTAGTTTGAAAGTTGGTTCATGGCTCTACACATGAAAACAAAAATGTTGTTATCTCAGTGCATACAGTACTAAGACAAAACAAATAGTATACATTTCAATTTTACTCGAAAGCACTTACTGCAAACCTAATGGAAACACCTTTGGTTAACTTCCCACATGAGTATGAGTAGGTTGAAAGTTGTTTCATGCCTCTGTTCATCAAGACAAAAAAGTTACTATCTCAGTGCATACTATGTTCTGACATTAAGTTAGTATACATCTCAATTTTCCACTAAACTGCAGAGTGCAAACCATTGGGATGCATTTTAAGTTAACTTCCCACGTTTCTGAGTTGTTTGAAAGTTGTCTCATGGCTCTACACATCAACACAAAAATGTTGTTAACTCAGTGCATACAATGCATAGATAATACAAATAGTATATATTTCAATTTTACACCAAAGTACTTACTGCAAACCGAATGGAAACACCTTAGGTTTACTTCCCACATGTTTCTGAGTTGTTTGAAAGTTGTATTATGGCTCTGCACATCAAGGCAAAAAAGTTGTTTTCTCGGTGCATATGATGCTTTTACAATGCAAATAGTATACATTTCAATTTTACACCAAAGTACTTACTGCAAAACTAATGGAAACACCTTAGGTTAACTTCCCACATGATTATGAGTAGTTTGAAAGTTCGTTCATGGCTCTACACATGAAAACAAAAATGTTGCTATCTCAGTGCATACAGTACTAAGACAAAACAAATAGTATACATTTCAATTTTACTCGAAAGCACTTACTGCAAACCTAATGGAAACACCTTTGGTTAACTTCCCACATGAGTATGAGTAGGTTGAAAGTTGTTTCATGCCTCTGTTCATCAAGACAAAAAAGTTACTATCTCAGTGCATACTATGTTCTGACATTAAGTTAGTATACATCTCAATTTTCCACCAAACTGCAGAGTGCAAACCATTGGGATGCATTTTAAGTTAACTTCCCACGTTTCTGAGTTGTTTGAAAGTTGTCTCATGGCTCTACACATCAACACAAAAATGTTGTTAACTCAGTGCATACAATGCATAGATAATACAAATAGTATATATTTCAATTTTACACCAAAGTACTTACTGCAAACCGAATGGAAACACCTTAGGTTTACTTCCCACATGTTTCTGAGTTGTTTGAAAGTTGTATTATGGGTCTGCACATCAAGGCAAAAAAGTTGTTTTCTCGGTGCATATGATGCTTTTACAATGCAAATAGTATACATTTCAATTTTACACCAAAGTACTTACTGCAAAACTAATGGAAACACCTTAGGTTAACTTCCCACATGACTATGAGTAGTTTGAAAGTTGTTTCATGGCTCTACACATGAAAACAAAAAAGTTGCTATCTCAGTGCCTGCAATACTAAGACAATACAAATAGTGTACAATTCAATGTTACTCCAAAGCACTTACTGCAAACCTAATGGAAACACCTTTGCTTATTTT
Organism: Mobula birostris; assembly: GCF_030028105.1. Taxonomy (NCBI): domain Eukaryota; kingdom Metazoa; phylum Chordata; class Chondrichthyes; order Myliobatiformes; family Myliobatidae; genus Mobula; species Mobula birostris. Next base: position 442,419 of record NW_027276651.1, on the reverse strand, counting down.
CCCACATGAGTATGAGTAGGTTGAAAGTTGTTTCATGCCTCTGTTCATCAAGACAAAAAAGTTACTTTCTCTGTGCATAATATGCTCTGACATTAAGCTAGTATACCTCTGAATATTCCACCAAAGTGCAAAGTGCAAACCATTGGGAAACATTATAAGTTAACTTCCCACATGATTATGAGTAGTTTGAAAGTTGGTTCATGGCTCTACACATGAAAACAAAAATGTTGTTATCTCAGTGCATACAGTACTAAGACAAAACAAATAGTATACATTTCAATTTTACTCCAAAGCACTTACTGCAAACCTAATGGAAACACCTTTGGTTAACTTCCCACATGAGTATGAGTAGGTTAAAGTTGTTTCATGCCTCTGTTCATCAAGACAAAAAAGTTACTTTCTCAGTGCATACTATGTTCTGACATGAAGGTAGTATACATCTCAATTTTCCACCAAAGTGCAGAGTGCAAACCATTGGGAAACATTTTAAGTTAACTTCCCACATGATTATGAGTAGTTTGTAAGTTGTCTCATGGCTCTACACATGCACACAAAAATGTTGTTAACTCAGGGCATACAATGGTTAGATAATACAAATAGTATACAGTTGAAGTTTACACCAAAGTTCTTACTGCAAACCTAATGGAAACACCTTAGGTTAACTTCCCACATGATTAGGAGTAGTTTGAAAGTTGGCTCAAAGCTATACACATGAAAACAAAAAAGTTATTATCTCATTGCATACAATACCAAGACAATACAAAAAGTATACATTTCAATTTTTCTACAAAGCACTTACTCCAAACCTAATGGAAACACCTTTGGTTAACTTCCCACATGAGTATGAGTAGGTTGAAATCTATTTCATGCCTCTGTTCATCAAGACAAAAAAGTTACTTTCTCAGTGCATACTATGTTCTGACATTAAGTTAGTATACATCTCAATTTTCCACCAAAGTGCAGAGTGCAAACCATTGGGATGCATTTTAAGTTAACTTCCCACATGTTTCTGAGATGTTTGAAAGTTGTATTATGGCTCTGCACATCAAGGCAAAAAAGTTGTTTTCTCGGTGCATACAATCCTTTTACAATACAAATAGTATACATTTCAATTTTACACTAAAGTGCTTACTGCAAACCTAATGGAAACACCTTAGGTCAACTTCCCACATGATTATGAGTAGTTTGAAAGTTGGTTCATGGCTCTACACATGAAAACAAAAAAGTTGTTATCTCAGTGCCTATGATACAAAGACAAATCAAATAGTATACATGTCAATTTTACTCCAAAGCACTTACTGCAAACCTAATGGAAACACCTTTGCTTAACTTCCCACATGAGAATGAGTAGGTTGAAAGTTGTTTCATGCCTCTGTTCATCAAGACAAAAAAGTTACTTTCTCAGTGCATAATATGTTCTGACATTGAGGTAGTATACATCTCAATTTTCAACCAAAGTGCAGAGTGCAAACCATTGGGAAATATTTTATGTTAACTTCCCACAAGCTTATGAGTAGTTTGAAAGTTGCTTCATGGCACTACACATCAACACAAAAATGTTGTTAACTCAGGGCATACAATGGTTAGATAATACAAATAGTATACATTTCAATTTTACACCAAAGTACTTACTGCAAACCTAATGGAAACACCTTATGTTAACTTCCCAAATGATTATGAGTAGTTTGAAAGATTTTCATGGCTCCACACATCAACACAAAAAAGTTGTTATCTCAGTGCCTACAATGCTTAGATAATACAACTAGTATACATTTCAATTTTACACCAAAGTACATACTGCAAACCTAATGGAAACACTTTTGCTTAACTTCCCACATGAGTATGAGTAGGTTGAAAGTTGTTTCATGCCTCTGTTCATCAAGACAAAAAAGTTACATTCTCAGTGCATAATATGCTCTGACATTAAGGTAGTATACCTCTGAATTTTCCACCAAAGTGCAAAGTGCAAACCATTCGGAAACATTATAACAAAACTTCCCACATGATTATAAGTAGTTTGAAAGTTGGTTCATGGCTCTACTCATGAAAACAAAAAAGTTGCTATCTCAGTGCCTACAATACTAAGACAATACAAATAGTGTACATTTCAATTTTACTTCAAAGCATTTACTGCAAACCTAATGGAAACTCCTTTGCTTAACTTCCCACATGAGTATGAGTAGGTTGAAAGTTGTTTCATGCCTCTGTTCATCCAGACAAAAAATTGACTTTCTCAGTGCATAATATGCTCTGACATTAAGGTAGTATACCTCTGAATTTTCCACCAAAGTGCAAAGTGCAAACCATTGGGAAACATTTTAAGTTAACTTCCCACATGATAATGAGTAGTTTGTAAGTTGTTTCATGGCTCTACACATGCACACAAAAATGTTGTTAACTCAGGGCATACAATGGTTAGTTAATGCAAATAGTATACAGTTCAAGTTTACACCAAACTACTTACTGCAAACCTAATGGAAACACCTTAGGTTAACTTCCCACATGATTAGGAGTAGTTTGAAAGTTGGTTCATGGCTATACACATGAAAACAAAGAAGTTATTATCTCATTGCATACAATACTAAGACAATACAAAAAGTATACATTTCAATTTTTCTACAAAGCACTTACTCCAAACCTAATGGAAACTCCTTTGGTTAACTTCCCACATGAGTATGAGTAGGTTGAAAGTTGTTTCATGCCTCTGTTCATCAAGACAAAAAAGTTACTTTCTCAGTTCATAATATGTTCTGACATTAAGGTAGTATACATCTGAATTTTCCACCAAAGTGCAAAGAGCAAACCATTGGGAAACATTATAAGTTAACTTCCCACATGATTATGAGTAGTTTGAAAGTTGGTTCATGGCTCTACACATGAAAACAAAAATGTTGTTATCTCAGTGCATACAGTACTAAGACAAAACAAATAGTATACATTTCAATTTTACTCCAAAGCACTTACTGCAAACCTAATGGAAACACCTTTGGTTAACTTCCCACATGAGTATGAGTAGGTTAAAGTTGTTTCATGCCTCTGTTCATCAAGACAAAAAAGTTACTTTCTCAGTGCATACTATGTTCTGACATGAAGGTAGTATACATCTCAATTTTCCACCAAAGTGCAGAGTGCAAACCATTGGGAAACATTTTAAGTCAACTTCCCACATGATTATGAGTAGTTTGTAAGTTGTTTCATGGCTCTACACATGCACACAAAAATGTTGTTAACTCAGGGCATACAATGGTTAGATAATACAAATAGTATACATTTCAATTTTACACCAAAGTACTTACTGGAAACCTAATGGAAACACCTTAGGTTAACTTCCCAAATGATTATGAGTTTTTTGAAAGACGTATTATGGCTCTGCACATCAAGACAAAAAAGTTGTTTTCTCAGTGCATACAATGCTTTTAGAATACAAATAGCATAAATTTCAATTTTACACCAAAGTATTTACTGCAAACTGAATGGAAACACCTTTGGTTAACTTCCCACATGAGTATGAGTAGGTTAAATGTTGTTTCATGCCTCTGTTCATCAAGAGAAAAAAGTTACTATCTCAGTGCATACTATGTTCTGACATTAAGTTAGTATACATCTCAATTTTCCACCAAAGTGCAGAGTGCAAACCATTGGGATGCATTTTAAGTTAACTTCCCACATGTTTCTGAGTTGTTTGAAAGTTGTCTCATGGCTCTACACATCAACACAAAAATGTTGTTAACTCAGGGCATACAATGGTTAGATAATACAATTAGTATACAGTTTAAGTTTACAACAAAGTACTTACTGCAAACCTAATGGAAACACCTTAGGTTAACTTCCCACATCATTATGAGTAGTTTGAAAGTTGGTTCATGGCTCTACACATGAAAACAAAAAAGTTGTTATCTCAGTGCATACAGTACTAAGACAATACAAAAAGTATACATTTCAATTTTACACTAAAGTACTTACTGCAAACCTAATGGAAACATCTTAGGTTTACTTCTCACATGATTATTAGTAGTTTGCAAGTTGGTTCATGGCTCTACACATGAAAACAAAAAAGTTGTTATCTCAGTGCATACAATACTAAGACAATACAAAAAGTATACATTTCAATTTTACACCAAAGTACTTACTGCAAACCTAATGGAAACACCTTATGTTAACTTCCCAAATGATTATGAGTACTTTGAAAGTTTTTTCATGGTTCCACACATCAACACAAAAAAGTTGTTATCTCAGTGCATACAATGCTTAGATAATACAAATAGTATACACTTCAATTTTACACCAAAGTACATACTGCAAACCTAATGGAAACACCTTAGGTTAACTTCCCACATGATTATGAGTAGTTTGAAAGTGGTTCATGGCTCTATACATGAAAACAAAAAAGTTGTTATCTCAGTGCATACAATACTAAGACAATACAAATAGTATACATTTCAATTTTACACTAAAGTACTTACTGCAAACCTAATGGAAACACCTTAGCTTAACTTCCCAGATGATTAGGAGTAGTTTGAAAGTTGATTCATGGCTCTACACATGAAAACAAAAAAGTTATTATCTCAATGCCTACCATACAAGGACAATTCAAATAGTTTACATTTCAATTTTACTCCAAAGCACTTACTGCAAACCTAATGGAAACACCTTTGGTTAACTTCCCACATGAGTATGAGTAGGTTGAAAGTTGTTTCATGCCTCTGTTCATCAAGACAAAAAAGTCACTTTCTCAGTGCATAATATGTTCTGACATTAAGGTATGTATACATCTCAATTTTCCACCAAAGTGCAGAGTGCAAACCATTGGGAAATATTTTATGTTAACTTCCCACATGATTATGAGTAGTTTGAAAGTTGCTTCATGGCTCTACAGATCAACACAAAAATGTTGATAACTCAGGGCATAGAATAGTTACATAATACAAATAGCATACATTTCAATTTTACACCAAAGTACTTACTGCAAACCTAATGGAAACACCTTATGTTAACTTCCCAAATGATTATGAGTAGTTTGCAAGTTTTTTCATGGTTCCACACATCAACACAAAAAAGTTGTTATCTCAGTGCATACAATGCCTAGATAATACAAATAGTATACATTTCAATTTTACACCAAAGTACATACTGCAAACCTAATGTAAACACCTTAGCTTAACTTCCCACATGATTAGGAGTAGTTTGAAAGTTGATTCATGGCTCTACACATGAAAACAAAAAAGTTATTATCACAGTGCATACAATACTAAGACAATACAAAAAGTATACATTTGAATTTTACTCCAAAGCACTTACTGCAAACCTAATGGAAACACCGTTGGTTAACTTCCCACATGAGTATGAGTAGGTTGAAAGTTGTTTCATGCCTCTGTTCATCAAGACAAAAAAGTTACTTTCTCAGTGCATAATATGCTCTGACATTAAGGTAGTATACCTCTGAATTTTCCACCAAAGTGCAAAGTGCAAACCATTGGGAAACATTATAAGTTAACTTCCCACATGATTATGAGTAGTTTGAAAGTTGGTTCATGGCTCTACTCATGAAAAGAAAAAAGTTGTTATCTCAGTGCATACAATACTAAGACAATACAAATAGTATACATTTCAATTTTACTCCAAAGCACTTACTGCAAACCTAATGGAAACACCTTTGGTTAACTTCCCACATGAGTATGAGTAGGTTAAATTTGTTTCATGCCTCTGTTCATCAAGACAAAAAAGTTACTTTCTCAGTGCATACTATGTTCTGACATAAAGTTAGTATACATCACAATGTTCCACCAAAGTGCAGAGTGCAAACCATTGGGATACATTTTAAGTTAACTTCGCACATGTTTCTGAGTTGTTTGAAAGTTGTCTCATGGCTCCACACATCAACACAAAAATGTTGTTAACTCAGTGCATACAATGCTTAGATAATACAAATAGTATACATTTCAATTTTACACCAAAGTACTTACTGCAACCCTAATGGAAACACCTTAGGTTAACTTCCCACATGTTTCTGAGATGTTTGAAAGTTGTATTATGGCTCTGCACATCAAGGCAAAAAAGTTGTTTTCTTGGTGCATATAATGCTTTTACAATTCAAATAGTATATATTTCAATTTTACACCAAAGTACTTACTGCAAACCTAATGGAAACACCTTAGGTTAACTTCCCACATGATTATGAGTAGTTTGAAAGTTGGTTCATGGCTCTACACATGAAAACAAAAATGTTGTTATCTCAGTGCATACAGTACTAAGACAAAACAAATAGTATACATTTCAATTTTACTCGAAAGCACTTACTGCAAACCTAATGGAAACACCTTTGGTTAACTTCCCACATGAGTATGAGTAGGTTGAAAGTTGTTTCATGCCTCTGTTCATCAAGACAAAAAAGTTACTATCTCAGTGCATACTATGTTCTGACATTAAGTTAGTATACATCTCAATTTTCCACCAAACTGCAGAGTGCAAACCATTGGGATGCATTTTAAGTTAACTTCCCACGTTTCTGAGTTGTTTGAAAGTTGTCTCATGGCTCTACACATCAACACAAAAATGTTGTTAACTCAGTGCATACAATGCATAGATAATACAAATAGTATATATTTCAATTTTACACCAAAGTACTTACTGCAAACCGAATGGAAACACCTTAGGTTTACTTCCCACATGTTTCTGAGTTGTTTGAAAGTTGTATTATGGCTCTGCACATCAAGGCAAAAAAGTTGTTTTCTCGGTGCATATGATGCTTTTACAATGCAAATAGTATACATTTCAATTTTACACCAAAGTACTTACTGCAAAACTAATGGAAACACCTTAGGTTAACTTCCCACATGATCATGAGTAGTTTGAAAGTTGGTTCATGGCTCTACACATGAAAACAAAAATGTTGCTATCTCAGTGCATACAGTACTAAGACAAAACAAATAGTATACATTTCAATTTTACTCGAAAGCACTTACTGCAAACCTAATGGAAACACCTTTGGTTAACTTCCCACATGAGTATGAGTAGGTTGAAAGTTGTTTCATGCCTCTGTTCATCAAGACAAAAAAGTTACTATCTCAGTGCATACTATGTTCTGACATTAAGTTAGTATACATCTCAATTTTCCACCAAACTGCAGAGTGCAAACCATTGGGATGCATTTTAATTTAACTTCCCACGTTTCTGAGTTGTTTGAAAGTTGTCTCATGGCTCTACACATCAACACAAAAATGTTGTTAACTCAGTGCATACAATGCATAGATAATACAAATAGTATATATTTCAATTTTACACCAAAGTACTTACTGCAAACCGAATGGAAACACCTTAGGTTAACTTCCCACATGACTATGAGTAGTTTGAAAGTTGTTTCATGGCTCTACACATGAAAACAAAAAAGTTGCTACCTCAGTGCCTGCAATACTAAGACAATACAAATAGTGTACAATTCAATTTTACTCCAAAGCACTTACTGCAAACCTAATGGAAACACCTTTGCTTATTTTCCCACATGAGTATGAGTAGGTTGAAAGTTGTTTCATGCCTCTGTTCATCAAGACAAAAAAGTTACTTTCTCAGTTCATAATATGTTCTGACATTAAGGTAGTATACATCTGAATTTTCCACCAAAGTGCAAAGAGCAAACCATTGGGAAACATTATAAGTTAACTTCCCACATGATTATGAGTAGTTTGAAAGTTGGTTCATGGCTCTACACATGAAAACAAAAATGCTGTTATCTCAGTGCATACAGTACTAAGACAAAACAAATAGTATACATTTCAATTTTACTCCAAAGCACTTACTGCAAACCTAATGGAAACACCTTTGGTTAACTTCCCACATGAGTATGAGTAGGTTAAAGTTGTTTCATGCCTCTGTTCATCAAGACAAAAAAGTTACTTTCTCAGTGCATACTATGTTCTGACATGAAGGTAGTATACATCTCAATTTTCCACCAAAGTGCAGAGTGCAAACCATTGGGAAACATTTTAAGTCAACTTCCCACATGATTATGAGTAGTTTGTAAGTTGTTTCATGGCTCTACACATGCACACAAAAATGTTGTTAACTCAGGGCATACAATGGTTAGATAATACAAATAGTATACATTTCAATTTTACACCAAAGTACTTACTGCAAACCTAATGGAAACACCTTAGGTTAACTTCCCAAATGATTATGAGTTTTTTGAAAGACGTATTATGGCTCTGCACATCAAGACAAAAAAGTTGTTTTCTCAGTGCATACAATACAAAGACAATACAAATAGTATACATTTCAATTTTACTCCAAAGCACTTACTGCAAACCTAATGGAAACACCTTTGGTTAACTTCCCACATGAGTATGAGTAGTTTAAAGTCGTTTCATGCCTCTGTTCATCAAGACAAAAAATTTACTTTCTCAGTGCATACTAAGTTCTGACATTAAGGTAGTATACATCTCAATTTTCCACCAAAGTGCAGAGTGCAAACCATTGGAAAATATTTTAAGTTAACTTCCCACATAATTATGAGTAGTTTGTAAGTTGTTTCATGGCTCTACACATGCACACAAAAATGTTGTTTACTCGGGGCATACAATGGTTAGATAATACAAATAGTATACAGTTCAAGTTTACACCAAAGTACTTACTGCAAACCTAATCGAAACACCTTAGGTTAACTTCCCAAATGATTATGAGTTGTTTGAAAGTCGTATTATGGCTCTGCACATCAAGACAAAAAAGTTGTTTTCTCAGTGCATACAATGCTTTTACAATACAAATAGCATAAATTTCAATTTTACACCAAAGTACTTACTGCAAACCTAATGGAAACACCTTTGGTTAACTTCCCACATGAGTATGAGTAGGTTGAAAGTTGTTTCATGCCTCTGTTCATCAAGACAAAAAAGTTACTTTCTCAGTTCATAATATGTTCTGACATTAAGGTAGTATACATCTGAATTTTCCACCAAAGTGCAAAGAGCAAACCATTGGGAAACATTATAAGTTAACTTCCCACATGATTATGAGTAGTTTGAAAGTTGGTTCATGGCTCTACACATGAAAACAAAAATGTTGTTATCTCAGTGCATACAGTACTAAGACAAAACAAATAGTATACATTTCAATTTTACTCCAAAGCACTTACTGCAAACCTAATGGAAACACCTTTGGTTAACTTCCCACATGAGTATGAGTAGGTTGAAAGTTGTTTCATGCCTCTGTTCATCAAGACAAAAAAGTTACTTTCTCAGTGCATACGATGTTTTGACATTAAATTAGTATACATCTCAATTTTCCAAAAAGTGCAGCGTGCAAACCATGGGGAAACATTTTAAGTTAACTTCCCACATGAATATGAGTAGTTTGAAAGTTGCATCATGGCTCTACGCATGAACACAAAAATGTTGTTCACTCAGGGTATACAGAGGTCAGATAATACAAATAGTATGCATTTCAATTTTACACCAAAGTACTTACTGCAAACCTAATGGAAACACCTTATGTTAACTTCCCAAATGATTATGAGTAATTTGAAAGTTTTTTCATGGCTCCACACATCAACACAAAAAAGTTGTTATCTCAGTCCGTAGAATGCTTAGATAGTACAAATAGTATACATTTCAATTTTACACCAAAGTACATACTGCAAACCTAATGGAAACACCTCAGGTTAACTTCCCACATGATTATGCGTAGTTTGAAAGTTTTTTCATGGCTCCACACATAAACACAAAAAAGTTGTTATCTCAGTGCATACAATGCTTAGATAATACAAATAGTATATATTTCAATTTTACACCAAAGTACATACTGCAAACCCAATGGAAACACCTTAGGTTAACTTCCCACATGTTTCTGAGTTGTTTGAAAGTTGTATTATGGCTCTGCACATCAAGACAAAAGAGTTGTTTTCTCAGTGCCTACAATGCTTTTACAATACAAATAGTATACATTTCGATTTTACACTAAAGTACTTACTGCAAAACTAATGGAAACACCTTAGGTTAACTTCCCACATGATTATGAGTAGTTTGAATGTTGGTTCATGGCTCTACACATGAAAACAAAAAAGTTGTTATCTCAGTGCATACAATACTAAGACAATACAAATAGTATACATTTCAATTTTACTCCAAAGCGCTTACTGCAAACCTAATGGAAACACCTTTGTTTAACTTCCCACATGAGTATGAGTAGGTTAAAGTTGTTTCATACCTCTGTTCATCAAGACAAAAAAGTTACTTTCCCAGTTCATTCGATGTTCTCACATTAAGGTAGTATACATCTCAATTTTCCACCAAAGTGCAGAGTGCAAACCATTGGGAAACATTTTAATTTAACTTCCCACATGATTATGAGTAGTTTGTAAGTTGTTTCATGGCTCTACACATGGACACAAAAATGCTGTTAACTCAGGGCATACAATGGTTAGATAATACAAATAGTATACAGTTCAAGTTTACAACAAAGTACTTACTGCAAACCTAATGGAAACACCTCAGGTTAACTTCCCACATGATTAGGAGTAGTTTGAAAGTTGGTTCATGGCTCTACACATGAAAACAAAAAAGTTGTTATCTCAGTGCATACAATACTAAGACAATACAAATATTATACATTTCAATTTTACTCCAAAGCACTTACTGCAAACCTAATGGAAACACCTTTGGTTAACTTCCCACATGAGTATGAGTAGGTTGAAAGTTGTTTCATGCCTCTGTTCATCAAGACAAAAAAGTTACTTTCTCAGTGCATACGATGTTCTGACATTAAGTTAGTATACATCTCGATTTTCCACCAAAGTGCAGAGTGCAAACCATTGAGAAACATTTTAAGTTAACTTCCCACATGAATATGAGTAGTTTGAAAATTGCATCATGGCTCTACACATGAACACCAAAATGTTGTTCACTCAGGGCATACAAAGGTTAGATAATACAAATAGTATACATTTCAATTTTACACCAAAGTACTTACTGCAAACCTAATGGAAACACCTTATGTTAACTTCCCAAATGATTATGAGTAATTTGAAAGTTTTTTCATGGCTCCACACATCAACACAAAAAAGTTGTTATCTCAGTCCGTACAATGCTTAGATAGTACAAATAGTATACATTTCAATTTTACACCAAAGTACATACTGCAAACCCAATGGAAACACCTTAGGTTAACTTCCCACATATTTCTGAGTAGTTTGAAAGTTGGTTCATGGCTCGACACATGAAAACAAAAAAGTTGTTATCTCAGTGCATACAAGACTAAGACAATACAAATAGTATACATTTCAATTTTACTCCAAAGAACTTACTGCAAACCTAATGGAAACACCTTTGTGTAACTTCCCACATGAGTATGAGTTGGTTAAAGTTGTTTCATGCCTCTGTTCATCAAGACAAAGAAGTTACTTTCTCAGTGCATACGATGTTCTGACATTAAGGTAGTATACATCTGAATTTTCCACCAAAGTGCAGAGTGCAAACCATTGGGAAACATTTTAAGTTAGCTTCCCACATGATTATGAGTAGTTTGTAAGTTGTTTCATGGCTCTACACAAGAACACAAAAATGCTGTTAACTCAGGGCATACAATGGTTAGATAATACAAATAGTATACAGTTCAAGTTTACACCAAAGTACTTACTGCAAACCTAATGGAAACACCTTAGGTTAACTTCCCACATGATTAGGAGTAGTTTGAAAGTTGGTTCATGGCTCGACACATGAAAACAAAAAAGTTGTTATCTCAGTGCATACAATACTAAGACAATACAAATAGTATACATTTCAATTTTACTCCAAAGCACTTACTGCAAACCTAATGGAAACACCTTTGTTTAACTTCCCACATGAGTATGAGTAGGTTAAAGTTGTTTCATGCCTATGTTCATCAAGACAAAAAAGTTACTTTCTCAGTTCATTCGATGTTCTCACATTAAGGTAGTATACATCTGAATTTTCCACCAAAGTGCAGAGTGCAAACCATTGGGAAACATTTTAAGTTAACTTCCCACATGATTATGAGTAGTTTGTAAGTTGTTTCATGGCTCTACACATGCACACAAAAATGCTGTTAACTCAGGGCATACAATGGTTAGATAAAACAAATAGTATACAGTTCAAGTTTACAACAAAGTACTTAGTGCAAACCTAATGTAAACAGCTTAGCTTAACTTCCCACATGATTAGGGGTAGTTTGAAAGTTGATTCATGGCTCTGCACATGAAAACAAAAAAGTTATTATCTCAGTGCATACAATACTAAGACAATACAGAAAGTATACATTTCAATTTTACTCCAAAGCACTTACAGCAAACCTAATGGAAACACGGTTGGTTAACTTCCCACATGAGTATGAGTAGGTTGAAAGTTGTTTCATGCCTCTGTTCATCAAGACAAAAAATTTACTTTCTCAGTGCATAATATGTTCTGACATTAAGTTAGTATACATCTGAATTTTCCAACAAAGTGCAGAGTGAAAACCATTGGGAAACATTTTAAGGTAACTTCCCACATGATTATGAGTAGTTTGAATGTTGGTTCATGGCTCTACACATGAAAAGAAAAAAGTTGTTATCTCAGTGCATACAATACTAAGACAATACAAATAGTATACATTTCAATTTTACTCCAAAGCACTTACTGCACACCTAATGGAAACACCTTTGGTTAACTTCCCACATGATTATGAGTAGTTTGTAAGTTGTTTCATGGCTCTACACATGGACACAAAAATGCTGTTAACTCAGGGCATACAATGGTTAGATAATACAAATAGTATACAGTTCAAGTTTACAACAAAGTACTTACTGCAAACCGAATGGAAACATCTCAGGTTAACTTCCCACATGATTAGGAGTAGTTTGAAAGTTGGTTCATGGCTCTACACATGAAAACAAAAAAGTTGTTATCTCAGTGCATACAATACTAAGACAATACAAATAGTATACATTTCAATTTTACTCCAAAGCACTTACTGCAAACCTAATGGAAACACCTTTGGTTAACTTCCCACATGAGTATGAGTAGGTTGAAAGTTGTTTCATGCCTCTGTTCATCAAGACAAAAAAGTTACTTTCTCAGTGCATACGATGTTCTGACATTAAGTTAGTATACATCTCAATTTTCCACCAAAGTGCAGAGTGCAAACCATTGAGAAACATTTTAAGTTAACTTCCCACATGAATATGAGTAGTTTGAAAATTGCATCATGGCTCTACACATGAACACCAAAATGTTGTTCACTCAGGGCATACAAAGGTTAGATAATACAAATAGTATACATTTCAATTTTACACCAAAGTACTTACTGCAAACCTAATGGAAACACCTTATGTTAACTTCCCAAATGATTATGAGTAGTTTGAAGGTTTTTTCATGGCTCCACACATAAACTCAAAAAAGTTGTTATCTCAGTGCATACAATGCTTAGATAATACAAATAGTATATATTTCAATTTTACACCAAAGTACATACTGCAAACCCAATGGAAACACCTTAGGTTAACTTCCCACATGTTTCTGAGTTGTTTGAAAGTTGTATTATGGCTCTGCACATCAAGACAAAAGAGTTGTTTTCTCAGTGCCTACAATGCTTTTACAATACAAATAGTATACATTTCGATTTTACACTAAAGTACTTACTGCAAACCTAATGGAAACACCTTAGGTTAACTTCCCACATGATTATGAGTAGTTTGAAAGTTGGTTCATGGCTCGACACATGAAAACAAAAAAGTTGTTATCTCAGTGCATACAATACTAAGACAATACAAATAGTATACATTTCAATTGTACTCCAAAGCACTTACTGCAAACCTAATGGAAACACCTTTGGTTAACTTCCCACATGCGTATGAGTAGGTTGAAAGTTGTTTCATGCCTCTGTTCATCAAGACAAAAAAGTTACTTTCTCAGTGCATACTATGCTTAGACAATACAAATAGTATACATTTCAATTTAACACCAAGGCACTTGCTGCAAACCTAATGGAAACACCTTAGGTTAACTTCCCACATGATTAGGAGTAGGTTGAAAGTTGTTTCATGCCTCTGTTCATGAAGACAAAAAAGTTACTTACTCAGGGCATACTATGTTCTGACATTAAGGTAGTATACATCTCAAATTTCCACCAAAGTGCAGAGTGCAAACCATTGGGAACATTTTAAGTTAACTTCCCAAATGATTATGAGTAGTTTGAAAGTTTTTTCATGGCTCCACACATTAGCACAAAAAAGTTGTTATCTCCGTGCATACAATGCTTAGATAATACAAATAGTATACATTTCAATTTTACACCAAAGTACATACTGCAAACCTAATGGAAACACCTTAGGTTAACTTCCCACATGTTTCTGAGTTGTTTGAAAGTTGTATTATGGCTCTGCACATCAACACAAAAAAGTTGTTTTCTCAGTGCATACAATGCTTAGATAATACAAATAGTATACATTTCAATTTTACAACAAAGTACATACTGCAAACCTAATGGAAACACTTTTGGTTAACTTCCCACATGAGTATGAGTAGGTTGAAAGTTGTTTCATGACTCTGTTCATCAAGACAAAAAAGTTTCTTACTCAGTGCATACTATGTTCTGACATTAAGGTAGTATACATCTCAATTTTACACCAAAGTGCAGAGTGCAAACCATTGGGAAACATTTTAAGTTAACTTCCCACATGATTATGAGAAGTGTGAAAGTTGCTTCATGACTCTACACATCAACACAAAAATGTTGTTAACTCAGGGCATACAATGGTTAGATAATACAAATAGTACACATTTCAATTTTACACCAAAGTACTTACTGCAAACCTAATGGAAACACCTTATGTTAACTTCCCAAATGATTATGAGTAGTTTGAAAGTTTTTTCATGGCTCCACACATCAACACAAAAAAGTTGTTATCTCAGGGCATGCAATGCTTAGATAATACAAATAGTATACATTTCAATTTTACACCAAAGTACATACTGCAAACCTAATGGAAACACCTTAGGTTAACTTCCCACATGTTTCTGAGTTGTTTGAAAGTTGTATTATGTCTCTGCACATCAAGACAAAAAAGTTGTTTTCTCAGGGCATACAATGCTTTTACAATACAAATAGTATACATTTCAATTTTACACCAAAGCACTTACTGCAAACCTAATGGAAACACCTTAGGTTAATTTCCCACATGTTTCTGAGTTGTTTGAAAGTTGTATTATGGCTCTGCACATCAAGGCAAAAAAGTTATTTTCTCAGTGCGTACAATGCTTTTACAATACAAGTAGCATACATTTCAATTTTACACAAAAGCACTTACTGCAAACCTAATGGAAACACCTTTGGTTAACTTCCCACATGAGTATGAGTAGGTTGAAAGTTGTTTCATGCCTCTGTTCATCAAGACAAAAAAGTTACTTTCTCAGTGCATACTATGCTTAGACAATACAAATAGTATACATTTCAATTTAACACCAAGGCACTTACTGCAAACATAATGGAAACACCTTAGGTTAACTTCCCACATGATTATGAGTAGTTAGAAAGTTGGTTCATGGCTCTACACATGAAAACAAAAAAGTTGTTATCTCAGTGCATACAATACTAAGACAATACAAATAGTATACATTTCAATTTTACACCAAAGCACTTACTGCAAACCTAATGGAAACACCTTTGGTTTACTTCCCACATGAGTATGAGTAGGTTGAAAGTTGTTTCATGCCTCTGTTCATCAAGACAAAAAAGTTACTTTCTCAGTGCATACTATGTTCTGACATTAAGGTAGTATACATCTCAATTTTCCACCAAAGTGCAGAGTGCAAACCATTGGGAAACATTTTAAATTAACTTCCCACATGATTATGAGCAGTTTGAAAGTTGTTTCATGGCTCTACACATGAACACAAAAATGTTGTTAACTCAGGGCATACAATGTTTGGATAATACAAATAGTATACAGTTCAAGTTTATACCAAAGTACTTACTGCAAACCTAATGGAAACACCTTAGGTTAACTTCCCAGATGATTAGGAGTAGTTAGAAAGTTGGTTCATGGCTCTACACATGAAAACAAAAAGGTTATTATCTCAGTGCATACAATTCTAAGACAATACAAAAAGTATACATTTCAATTTTACTCCAAAGCACTTACTGCAAACCTAATGGAAACACCTTTGGTTAACTTCCCACATGAGTATGAGTAGGTTGAAAGTTGCTTCATGCTTCTGTTCATCAAGACAATAAAGTTGTTTTCTCAGTGCATACAATGCTTAGATAATAGAAATAGTATACATTTCAATTTTACAACAAAGTACATACTGCAAACCAAATGGAAACACCTTAGGTTAACTTCCCACATGATTATAAGTAGTTTGAAAGTTGGTTCATGGCTCTACACATGAAAACAAAAAAGTTGTTATCTCAGTGCATACAATACTAAGACAATACAAATAGTATACATTTCAATTTTACTCCAAAGCACTAACTGCAAACCTAGTGGAAACACCTTTGGTTTACTTCCCACATGAGTATGAGTAGTTTGAAAGTTGTTTCATGCCTCTGTTCATCAAGACAAAAAAGTTACTTTCACAGTGCATACTATGTTCTGACTTTAAGGTAGTATACATCTCAATTTTCCACCAAAGTGCAGAGTGCAAACCATTGGGAAACATTTTAAGTTAACTTCCCACATGATTATGAGTAGTTTGAAAGTTGTTTCATGGCTCTACACATGAATACAAAAATGTTGTTAACTCAGGGCATACAATGTTTAGATAATACAAATAGTATACAGTTCAAGTTTACACCAAAGTACTTACTGCAAACCTAATGGAAACACCTTAGGTTAACTTCCCAGATGATTAGGAGTAGTTTGAAAGTTGGTTCATGGCTCTACACATGAAAACAAAAAGGTTATTATCTCAGTGCATACAATACTAAGACAATACAAAAAGTATACATTTCAATTTTACTCCAAAGCACTTACTGCAAACATGCTGGAAAGACCGTTGGTTAACTTCCCACATGAGTATGAGTAAGTTGAAAGTTGTCTCATGCCTCTGTTCATCAAGACAAAAAAGTTACTTTCTCAGTGCATACTATGTTCTGACTTTAAGTTAGTATACATCTGAATTTTCCACCAAAGTGCAGAGTGCAAACCATTGGGAAACATTTCAAGTTAACTTCCCACATGAGTATGAGTAGTTTGAAAGTTGCTTCATGGCTCTACACATCAACACAAAAATGTTGTTAACTCAGGGCATTCAATGGTTAGATAATACAAATAGCATACATTTCAATTTTACACCAAAGTACTTACTGCAAACCTAATGGAAACACCTTAGGTTAACTTCCCACATGTTTCTGAGTTGTTTGAAAGTTGTATTATGGCTCTGCACATCAAGGCAAAAAAGTTATTTTCTCAGTGCGTACAATGCTTTTACAATACAAGTAGCATACATTTCAATTTTACACAAAAGCACTTACTGCAAACCTAATGGAAACACCTTTGGTTAACTTCCCACGTGAGTATGAGTATGTTGAAAGTTGTTTCATGCCTCTGTTCATCAAGACAAAAAAGTTACTTTCTCAGTGCATACTATGCTTAGACAATACAAATAGTATACATTTCAATTTAACACCAAGGCACTTACTGCAAACATAATGGAAACACCTTAGGTTAACTTCCCACATGATTATGAGTAGTTTGAAAGTTGGTTCATGGCTCTACACATGAAAACAAAAAAGTTGTTATCTCAGTGCATACAATACTAAGACAATACAAATAGTATACATTTCAATTTTACAACAAAGCACTTACTGCAAACCTAATGGAAACACCTTTGGTTTACTTCCCACATGAGTATGAGTAGGTTGAAAGTTGTTTCATGCCTCTGTTCATCAAGAGAAAAAAGTTACTTTCTCAGTGCATACTATGTTCTGACATTAAGGTAGTATACATCTCAATTTTCCACCAAAGTGCAGAGTGCAAACCATTGGGAAACATTTTAAATTAACTTCCCACATGATTATGAGTAGTTTGAAAGTTGTTTCATGGCTCTACACATGAACACAAAAATGTTGTTAACTCAGGGCATACAATGGTTGGATAATACAAATAGTATACAGTTCAAGTTTAAACCAAAGAACTTACTGCAAACCTAATGGAAACACCTTAGGTTAATTTCCCACATGATTAGGAGTAGTTTGAAAGTTGGTTCATGGCTCTACACATGAAAACAAAAAGGTTATTATCTCAGTGCATACAATACTAAGACAATACAAAAAGTATACATTTCAATTTTACTCCACAGCACTTACTATAAACCTAATGGAAACACCTTTGGTTAACTTCCCACATGAGTATGAGTAGGTTGAAAGTTGTTTCATGCCTCTGTTCATCAAGACAAAAAAGTTACTTTCTCAGTGCATACGATGCTTAGACAATACAAATAGTATACATTTCAATTTTACACCAAGGCACTACTGCAAACCTAATGGAAACACCTTAGATTAACTTGCCAAATGATTATGAGTTGTTTGAAAGTTGTATTATGGCTCTGCACATCAAGACATAAAAGTTGTTTTCTCAGTGCATAGAATATTAATACAATACAAAAAGTATACATTTCAATTTTACTCCAAAGCACTTACTGCAAACCTACTGCAAACACCTTTGGTTTACTTCCCACATGAGTATGAGTAAGTTGAAAGTTGTTTCATGCCTCTGTTCATCAAGACAAAAAAGTTACTTTCTTAGTGCATACTATGTTCTGACATTAAGTTAGTATACATCTGAATTTTCCACCAAAGTGCAGAGTGCAAACCATTGGGAAACATTTTAAGTTAACTTCCCACATGATTATGAGTAGTTTGAAAGTTGCTTCATGGCTCTACACATCAACACAAAAATGTTGTTTACTCAGGGCATACAATGGTTAGATAAAACAAATAGCATACATTTCAATTTTACACCAAAGTACTTACTGCAAACCTAATGGAAACACCTTATGTTAACTTCCTAATGGTTATGAGGAGTTTGAAAGTTTTTTCATGGCTCCACAGATCAACACAAAAAGTTGTTAAGTCAGTGCATACAATGCTTAGATAATACAAATAGCATACATTTCAATTTTACACCAAAGTACATACTGCAAAGCTAATGGAAACACCTTAGGTTAACTTCCCAAATGATTATGAGTAGTTTGAAAGTTGGTTCATGGCTCTACACATGAAAACAAAAAAGTTGTTATCTCAGTGCATACAATACTGAGACAATACAAATAGTATACATTTCAATTTTACTCCAGATCACTTACTGCAAACCTACTGGAAACACCTTTGGTTTACTTCCCACATGAGTATGAGTAGGTTGAAAGTTGCTTCATGCTTCTGTTCATCAAGACAATAAAGTTGTTTTCTCAGTGCATACAATGCTTAGATAATAGAAATAGTATACATTTCAATTTTACAACAAAGTACATACTGCAAACCAAATGGAAACACCTTAGGTTAACTTCCCACATGATTATAAGTAGTTTGAAAGTTGGTTCATGGCTCTACACATGAAAACAAAAAAGTTGTTATCTCAGTGCATACAATACTAACACAATACAAATAGTATACATTTCAATTTTACTCCAAAGCACTAACTGCAAACCTAGTGGAAACACCTTTGGTTTACTTCCCACATGAGTATGAGTAGGTTGAAAGTTGTTTCATGCCTCTGTTCATCAAGACAAAAAAGTTACTTTCACAGTGCATACTATGTTCTGACTTTAAGGTAGTATACATCTCAATTTTCCACCAAAGTGCAGAGTGCAAACCATTGGGAAACATTTTAAGTTAACTTCCCACATGATTATGAGTAGTTTGAAAGTTGTTTCATGGCTCTACACATGAATACAAAAATGTTGTTAACTCAGGGCATACAATGTTTAGATAATACAAATAGTATACAGTTCAAGTTTACACCAAAGTACTTACTGCAAACCTAATGGAAACACCTTAGGTTAACTTCCCAGATGATTAGGAGTAGTTTGAAAGTTGGTTCATGGCTCTACACATGAAAACAAAAAGGTTATTATCTCAGTGCATACAATACTAAGACAATACAAAAAGTATACATTTCAATTTTACTCCAAAGCACTTACTGCAAACATGCTGGAAACACCTTTGGTTAACTTCCCACATGAGTATGAGTAAGTTGAAAGTTGTCTCATGCCTCTGTTCATCAAGACAAAAAAGTTACTTTCTCAGTGCATACTATGTTCTGACTTTAAGTTAGTATACATCTGAATTTTCCACCAAAGTGCAGAGTGCAAACCATTGGGAAACATTTCAAGTTAACTTCCCACATGAGTATGAGTAGTTTGAAAGTTGCTTCATGGCTCTACACATCAACACAAAAATGTTGTTAACTCAGGGCATTCAATGGTTAGATAATACAAATAGCATACATTTCAATTTTACACCAAAGTACTTACTGCAAACCTAATGGAAACACCTTAGGTTAACTTCCCACATGTTTCTGAGTTGTTTGAAAGTTGTATTATGGCTCTGCACATCAAGGGAAAAAAGTTATTTTCTCAGTGCGTACAATGCTTTTACAATACAAGTAGCATACATTTCAATTTTACACAAAAGCACTTACTGCAAACCTAATGGAAACACCTTTGGTTAACTTCCCACGTGAGTATGAGTAGGTTGAAAGTTGTTTCATGCCTCTGTTCATCAAGACAAAAAAGTTACTTTCTCAGTGCATACTATGCTTAGACAATACAAATAGTATACATTTCAATTTAACACCAAGGCACTTACTGCAAACATAATGGAAACACCTTAGGTTAACTTCCCACATGATTATGAGTAGTTTGAAAGTTGGTTCATGGCTCTACACATGAAAACAAAAAAGTTGTTATCTCAGTGCATACAATACTAAGACAATACAAATAGTATACATTTCAATTTTACAACAAAGCACTTACTGCAAACCTAATGGAAACACCTTTGGTTTACTTCCCACATGAGTATGAGTAGGTTGAAAGTTGTTTCATGCCTCTGTTCATCAAGACAAAAAAGTTACTTTCTCAGTGCATACTATGTTCTGACATTAAGGTAGTATACATCTCAATTTTCCACCAAAGTGCAGAGTGCAAACCATTGGGAAACATTTTAAATTAACTTCCCACATGATTATGAGTAGTTTGAAAGTTGTTTCATGGCTCTACACATGAACACAAAAATGTTGTTAACTCAGGGCATACAATGGTTGGATAATACAAATAGTATACAGTTCAAGTTTAAACCAAAGAACTTACTGCAAACCTAATGGAAACACCTTAGGTTAATTTCCCACATGATTAGGAGTAGTTTGAAAGTTGGTTCATGGCTCTACACATGAAAACAAAAAGGTTATTATCTCAGTGCATACAATACTAAGACAATACAAAAAGTATACATTTCAATTTTACTCCACAGCACTTACTATAAACCTAATGGAAACACCTTTGGTTAACTTCCCACATGAGTATGAGTAGGTTGAAAGTTGTTTCATGCCTCTGTTCATCAAGACAAAAAAGTTACTTTCTCAGTGCATACGATGCTTAGACAATACAAATAGTATACATTTCAATTTTACACCAAGGCACTACTGCAAACCTAATGGAAACACCTTAGATTAACTTGCCAAATGATTATGAGTTGTTTGAAAGTTGTATTATGGCTCTGCACATCAAGACATAAAAGTTGTTTTCTCAGTGCATAGAATATTAATACAATACAAAAAGTATACATTTCAATTTTACTCCAAAGCACTTACTGCAAACCTACTGCAAACACCTTTGGTTTACTTCCCACATGAGTATGAGTAAGTTGAAAGTTGTTTCATGCCTCTGTTCATCAAGACAAAAAAGTTACTTTCTTAGTGCATACTATGTTCTGACATTAAGTTAGTATACATCTGAATTTTCCACCAAAGTGCAGAGTGCAAACCATTGGGAAACATTTTAAGTTAACTTCCCACATGATTATGAGTAGTTTGAAAGTTGCTTCATGGCTCTACACATCAACACAAAAATGTTGTTAACTCAGGGCATACAATGGTTAGATAAAACAAATAGCATACATTTCAATTTTACACCAAAGTACTTACTGCAAACCTAATGGAAACACCTTATGTTAACTTCCTAATGGTTATGAGGAGTTTGAAAGTTTTTTCATGGCTCCACAGATCAACACAAAAAGTTGTTAAGTCAGTGCATACAATGCTTAGATAATACAAATAGCATACATTTCAATTTTACACCAAAGTACATACTGCAAAGCTAATGGAAACACCTTAGGTTAACTTCCCAAATGATTATGAGTAGTTTGAAAGTTGGTTCATGGCTCTACACATGAAAACAAAAAAGTTGTTATCTCAGTGCATACAATACTGAGACAATACAAATAGTATACATTTCAATTTTACTCCAGATCACTTACTGCAAACCTACTGGAAACACCTTTGGTTTACTTCCCACATGAGTATGAGTAAGTTGAAAGTTGCTTCATGCCTCTGTTCATCAAGACAAAAAAGTTACTTTCTCAGTGCATACTATGTTCTGACATTAAGGTAGTATACATCTCAATTTTCCACCAAAGTGCAGAGTGCAAACCATTGGGAAACATTTTAAGTTAACTTCCCACATGATTATGAGTAGTTTGAAAGTTGTTTCATGGCTGTGCACATGAACACAAAAATGTTGTTAATTGAGGGCATACAATGTTTAGATAATAATAATAGCATACAGTTCAAGTTTACACCAAAGTACTTACTGCAAACCTAATGGAAACACCTTAGGTTAACTTCCCACATGATTAGGAGTAGTTTGAAATTTGGTTCATGGCTCTACACATGAAAACAAAAAGGTTATTATCTCAGTGCATACAATACTAAGACAATACAAAAAGTATACATTTCAATTTTACACCAAAGCACATACTGCAAACCTAAGGAAACACCTTTGGTTAACTTCCCACATGAGTATGAGTACGTTGAAAGTTGTTTCATGCCTCTGTTCATCAAGACAAAAAAGTTACTTTCTCAGTGCATACGATGCTTAGACAATACAAATAGTATACATTTCAATTTTTCACCAAGGCACTACTGCAAACCTAATGGAAACACCTTAGATTAACTTGCCAAATGATTATGAGTTGTTTGAAAGTTGTATTATGGCTCTGCACATCAAGACATAAAAGTTCTTTTCTCAGTGCATACAATTTTTCTACAATACAAAAAGTATACATTTCAATTTTACTCCAAAGCACTTACTGCAAACCTAATGGAAACACCTTTGGTTTACTTCCCACATGAGTATGAGTAGGTTGAAAGTTGTTTCATGCCTCTGTTCATCAAGACAAAAAAGTTACTTTCTCAGTGCATACTATGTTCTGACATTAAGGTAGTATACATCTGAAATTTCCACCAAAGTGCAGAGTGCAAACCATTGGGAAACATTTTAAGTTAACTTCCCACATGATTATCAGTAGTTTGTAAGTTGTTTCATGGCTCCACACGTGCACACAAAAATGTTGTTATCTCAGTGCATACAATGCTTAGATAATACAAATAGTATACATTTCAATTTTACTCCAAAGTACATACTGGAAACCTAATGGAAACACGTTAGGTTAACTTCCCACATGTTTCTGAGTTGTTTGAAAGTTGTATTATGGCTCTGCACATCAAGACAAAAAAGTTGTTTTCTCAGGGCATACAATGCTTTTACAATACAAATAGTATACATTTCAATTTTACACCAAAGCACTTACTGCAAACCTAATGGAAACACCTTTGGTTAACTTCCCACATGAGTATGAGTAGGTTGAAAGTTGTTTCATGCCTCTGTTCATCAAGACAAAAAAGTTACTTTCTCAGTGCATACTATGCTTAGACAATACAAATAGTATACATTTCAATTTAACACCAAGGCACTTACTGCAAACCTAATGGAAACACCTTAGGTTAACTTCCCACATGATTAGGAGTAGGTTGAAAGTTGTTTCATGCCTCTGTTCATCAAGACAAAGAAGTTACTTTCTCAGTGGATACTATGTTCTGACTTTAAGTTAGTGTACATCTGAATTTTCCACCAAAGTGCAGAATGCAAACCATTGGGAAACAATTTAAGTTAACTTCCCACATGATTATGAGTAGGTTGAAAGTTGTTTCATGCCTCTGTTCATGAAGACAAAAAAGTTACTTACTCAGGGCATACTATGTTCTGACATTAAGGTAGTATACATCTCAAATTTCCACCAAAGTGCAGAGTGCAAACCATTGGGAACATTTTAAGTTAACTTCCCAAATGATTATGAGTAGTTTGAAAGTTTTTTCATAGCTCCACACATCAGCACAAAAAAGTTGTTATCTCAGTGCATACAATGCTTAGATAATACAAATAGCATACATTTCAATTTTACACCAAAGTACATACTGCAAACCTAATGGAAACACCTTAGGTTAACTTCCCACATGTTTCTGAGTTGTTTGAAAGTTGTATTATGGCTCTGCACATCAACACAAAAAAGTTGTTTTCTCAGTGCATACAATGCTTAGATAATACAAATAGTATACATTTCAATTTTACAACAAAGTACATACTGCAAACCTAATGGAAACACTTTTGGTTAACTTCCCACATGAGTATGAGTAGGTTGAAAGTTGTTTCATGCCTCTGTTCATCAAGACAAAAAAGTTACTTACTCAGTGCATACTATGTTCTGACAGTAAGGTAGTATACATCTCAATTTTACACCAAAGTGCAGAGTGCAAACCATTGGGAAACATTTTAAGTTAACTTCCCACATGATTATGAGAAGTGTGAAAGTTGCTTCATGGCTCTACACATCAACACAAAAATGTTGTTAACTCAGGGCATACAATGGTTAGATAATACAAATAGTACACATTTCAATTTTACACCAAAGTACTTACTGCAAACCTAATGGAAACACCTTATGTTAACTTCCCAAATGATTATGAGTAGTTTGAAAGTTTTTTCATGGCTCCACACATCAACACAAAAAAGTTATTATCTCAGGGCATGCAATGCTTAGATAATACAAATAGTATACATTTCAATTTTACACCAAAGTACATACAGCAAACCCAATGGAAACACCTTAGGTTAACTTCCCACATGTTTCTGAGTTGTTTGAAAGTTGTATTATGTCTCTGCACATCAAGACAAAAAAGTTGTTTTCTCAGGGCATACAATGCTTTTACAATACAAATAGTATACATTTCAATTTTACACCAAAGCACTTACTGCAAACCTAATGGAAACACCTTAGGTTAACTTCCCACATGTTTATGAGTAGTTTGAAAGTTGCTTCATGGCACTACACATGAAAACAAAAAAGTTGTTATCTCAGTGCATACAATACTAAGACAATACAAATAGTATACATTTCAATTTTACTCCAAAGCACTAACTGCAAACCTAATGGAAACACCTTTGGTTAACTTCCCACATGAGTATGAGTAGGTTGAAAGTTGTTTCATGCCTCTGTTCATCAAGACAAAAAAGTTACTTTCTCAGTGCATACTATGTTCTGACATTAAGGTAGTATACATCTGAAATTTCCACCAAAGTGCAGAGTGCAAACCATTGGGAAACATTTTAAGTTAACTTCCCACATGATTATGAGTAGTTTGAAAGTTGCTTCATGGCTCTGCACATCAACAGAAAAATGTTGTTAACTCAGGGCATACAATGGTTAGATAATACAAATAGCATACATTTCAATTTTACACCAAAGTACTTACTGGAAACCTAATGGAAACACCTTAGGTTAACTTCCCACATTTTCTGAGTTGTTTGAAAGTTGTATTATGGCTCTGCACATCAAGGCAAAAAAGTTATTTTCTCAGTGCGTACAATGCTTTTACAATACAAGTAGCATACATTTCAATTTTACACAAAAGCACTTACTGCAAACCTAATGGAAACACCTTTGGTTAACTTCCCACATGAGTATGAGTAGGTTGAAAGTTGTTTCATGCCTCTGTTCATCAAGACAAAAAAGTTACTTACTCAGTGCATACTATGTTCTGACATTAAGGTAGTATACATCTCAAATTTCCACCAAAGTGCAGAGTGCAAACCATTGGGAAACATTTTAAGTTAACTTCCCACATGATTATGAGTAGTTTGAAAGTTGCTTCATGGCTCTACACATCAACACAAAAAAGTTGTTATCTCAGTTCATACAATGCTTAGATAATACAAATAGTATACATTTCAATTTTACACTAAAGTACTTACTGCAAACCTAATGGAAACACCTTTGGTTAACTTCCCACATGATTATGAGTAGTTTGAAAGTTGGTTCATGGCTCTACACATGAAAATAAAAAGCTTATTATCTCAGTGCATACAATACTAAGACAATACAAAAAGCATACATTTCAATTTTACTCCAAAGCACTTACTGCAAACCTAATGGAAACACCTTTGGTTAACTTCCCACATGAGTATGAGTAGGTTGAAAGTTGTTTCATTCCTCTGTTCATCAAGACAAAAAAGTTACTTTCTCAGTGCATACTATGCTTAGACAATACAAATAGTATACATTTCAATTTAACACCAAGGCACTTACTGCAAACATAATGGAAACACCTTAAGTTAACTTCCCACATGATTATGAGTAGTTTGAAAGTTGGTTCATGGCTCTACACATGAAAACAAAAAAGTTGTTATCTCAGTGCATACAATACTAAGACAATACAAATAGTATACATTTCAATTTTACAACAAAGCACTTTCTGCAAACCTAATGGAAACACCTTTGGTTTACTTCCCACATGAGTATGAGTAGGTTGAAAGTTGTTTCATGCCTCTGTTCATCAAGACAAAAAAGTTACTTTGTCAGTGCATACTATGTTCTGACATTAAGGTAGTATACATCTCAATTTTCCACCAAAGTGCAGAGTGCAAACCATTGGGAAACATTTTAAATTAACTTCCCACATGATTATGAGCAGTTTGAAAGTTGTTTCATGGCTCTACACATGAACACAAAAATGTTGTTAACTCAGGGCATACAATGTTTGGATAATACAAATAGTATACAGTTCAAGTTTACACCAAAGTACTTACTGCAAACCTAATGGAAACACCTTAGGTTAACTTCCCAGATGATTAGGAGTAGATAGAAAGTTGGTTCATGGCTCTACACATGAAAAGAAAAAGGTTATTATCTCAGTGCATACAATTCTAAGACAATACAAAAAGTATACATTTCAATTTTACTCCAAAGCACTTACTGCAAACCTAATGGAAACACCTTTGGTTAACTTCCCACATGAGTATGAGTAGGTTGAAAGTTGTTTCATGCCTCTGTTCATCAAGACAAAAAAGTTACTTTCTCAGTGCATACTATGCTTAGACAATACAAATAGTATACATTTCAATTTAACACCAAGGCACTTACTGCAAACATAATGGAAACACCTTAGATTAACTTCCCACATGATTATGAGTAGTTTGAAAGTTGGTTCATGGCTCTACACATGAAAACAAAAAAGTTGTTATCTCAGTGCATACAATACTAAGACAATACAAATAGTATACATCTCAATTTTACAACAAAGCACTTACTGCAAACCTAATGGAAACACCTTTGGTTTACTTCCCACATGAGTATGAGTAGGTTGAAAGTTGTTTCATGCCTCTGTTCATCACGACAAAAAAGTTACTTTCTCAGTGCATACTATGTTCTGACATTAAGGTAGTATACATCTCAATTTTCCACCGAAGTGCAGAGTGCAAACCATTGGGAAACATTTTAAATTAACTTCCCACATGATCATGAGTAGTTTGAAAGTTGTTTTATGGCTCTGCACATCAAGACATAAAAGTTGTTTTCTCAGTGCATACAATATTAATACAATACAAAAAGTATACATTTCAATTTTACTCCAAAGCACTTGCTGCAAACCTACTGGAAACACCTGAGGTTAACTTCCCACATGTTTCTGAGTTGTTTGAAAGTTGTATTATGGCTCTGCACATGAAAACAAAAAGGTTATTATCTCAGTGCATACAATACTAAGACAATACAAAAAGTATACATTTCAATTTTACTCCACAGCACTTACTGGAAACCTAATGGAAACACCTTTGGTTAACTTCCCACATGAGTATGAGTAGGTTGAAAGTTGTTTCATGCCTCTGTTCATCAAGACAAAAAAGTTACTTTCTCAGTGCATACGATGCTTAGACAATACAAATAGTATACATTTCAATTTTACACCAAGGCACTACTGCAAACCTAATGGAAACACCTTAGATTAACTTGCCAAATGATTATGAGTTGTTTGAAAGTTGTATTATGGCTCTGCACATCAAGACATAAAAGTTGTTTTCTAAGTGCATAGAATATTAATACAATACAAAAAGTATACATTTCAATTTTACTCCAAAGCACTTACTGCAAACCTACTGCAACCACCTTTGGTTTACTTCCCACATGAGTATGAGTAAGTTGAAAGTTGTTTCATGCCTCTGTTCATCAAGACAAAAAAGTTACTTTCTCAGTGCATACTATGTTCTGACGTTAAGTTAGTATACATCTGAATTTTCCACCAAAGTGCAGAGTGCAAACCATTGGGAAACATTTTAAGTTAACTTCCCACATGATTATGAGTAGTTTGAAAGTTGCTTCATGGCTCTACACATCAACACAAAAATGTTGTTAACTCAGGGCATACAATGGTTAGATAAAACAAATAGTATACATTTCAATTTTACACCAAAGTACTTACTGCAAACCTAATGGAAACACCTTATGTTAACTTCCTAATGGTTATGAGGAGTTTGAAAGTTTTTTCATGGCTCCACAGATCAACACAAAAAGTTGTTAACTCTGTGCATACAATGCTTAGATAATACAAATAGCATACATTTCAATTTTACACCAAAGTACATACTGCAAAGCTAATGGAAACACCTTAGGTTAACTTCCCAAATGATTATGAGTAGTTTGAAAGTTGGTTCATGGCTCTACACATGAAAACAAAAAAGTTGTTATCTCAGTGCATACAATACTGAGACAATACAAATAGTATACATTTCAATTTTACTCCAGATCACTTACTGCAAACCTAATGGAAACACCTTTGGTTTACTTCCCACATGAGTATGAGTAGGTTGAAAGTTGTTTCATGACTCTGTTCATCAAGACAAAAAAGTTACTTTCTCAGTGCATACGATGCTTAGACAATACAAATAGTATACATTTCAATTTTACACCAAGGCACTACTGCAAACCTAATGGAAACACCTTAGATTAACTTGCCAAATGATTATGAGTTGTTTGAAAGTTGTATTATGGCACTGCACATCAAGACATAAAAGTTGTTTTCTCAGTGCATAGAATATTAATACAATACAAAAAGTATACATTTCAATTTTACTCCAAAGCACTTACTGCAAACCTACTGGAAACACCTTTGGTTTACTTCCCACATGAGTATGAGTAAGTTGAAAGTTGCTTCATGCCTCTGTTCATCAAGACAAAAAAGTTACTTTCTCAGTGCATACTATGTTCTGACATTAAGGTAGTATACATCTCAATTTTCCACCAAAGTGCAGAGTGCAAACCATTGGGAAACATTTTAAGTTAACTTCCCACATGATTATGAGTAGTTTGAAAGTTGTTTCATGGCTGTGCACATGAACACAAAAATGTTGTTAATTGAGGGCATACAATGTTTAGATAATAATAATAGCATACAGTTCAAGTTTACACCAAAGTACTTACTGCAAACCTAATGGAAACACCTTAGGTTTACTTCCCACATGAGTATGAGTAGGTTGAAAGTTGTTTCATGCCTCTGTTCATCAAGACAAAAAAGTTACTTTCTCAGTGCATACTATGTTCTGACATTAAGGTAGTATACATCTCAATTTTCCACCAAAGTGCAGAGTGCAAACCATTGGGAAACATTTTAAGTTAACTTCCCACATGATTATGAGTAGTTTAAAAGTTGTTTCATGGCTCTACACATGAACACAAAAATGTTGTTATCTCAGTGCATACAATACTAAGACAATACAAATAGAATACATTTCAATTTTACTCCAAAGCACTTACTGCAAACCTAATGGAAACACCTTTGGTTTACTTCCCACATGAGTATGAGTAGGTTGAAAGTTGTTTCATGCCTCTGTTTATCAAGACAAAAAAGTTACTTTCTCAGTGCATACTATGTCCTGACATTAAGGTAGTATACATCTGAATTTTCAACAAAAGTGCAGAGTGGATACCATTGGGAAATATTTTAAGTTAACTTCCCACATGATTATGAGTAGTTTGAAAGTTGTTTCATGGCTCTACACATCAACACAAAAATGTTGTTAATTCAGGGCATACAATGGTTAGATAATACAAATAGTATACATTTCAATTTTACACCAAAGTACTTACTGCAATCCTAATGGAAGCACCTTAGGATAACTTCCCACATGTTTGTGAGTTGTTTGAAAGTTGTATTATGGCTCTGCACATCAAGGCAAAAAATTTATTTTCTCAGTGCGTAGAATGCTTTTACAATACAAGTAGCATACATTTCAATTTTACTCCAAAGAACTTACTGCAAACCTAATGGAAACACGTTTGGTTAACTTCCCACATGAGTATGAGTAGGTTGAAAGTTGTTTCATGCCTCTGTTCATCAAGACAAAAAAGTTACTTACTCAGTGCAAACT
Organism: Mobula birostris; assembly: GCF_030028105.1. Lineage (NCBI taxonomy): Eukaryota > Metazoa > Chordata > Chondrichthyes > Myliobatiformes > Myliobatidae > Mobula > Mobula birostris. Next base: position 411,688 of record NW_027276651.1, on the reverse strand, counting down.
ATGTTCTGTCATTATGGTAGTATACATCTCAAATTTCCACCAAAGTGCAGAGTGCAAACCATTGGGAGACATTTTAAGTTAACTTCCCACATGATTATGAGTAGTTTGAAAGATGCTTCATGGCTCTACACATCAACACAAAAATTTTGTTAACTCAGGGCATACAATGGTTAGATAATACAAGTAGCAAACATTTCAATTTTACACCAAAGTACTTACTGCAAACCTAATGGAAACACCTTATGTTAACTTCCCAAATGATTATGAGCAGTTTGAAAGATTTTTCATGCCTCCTCACATCAGCACAAAAAAGTTGTTATCTCAGAGCATACAATGCTTAGATAATACAAATAGTATACATTTCAATTTTACACCAAAGAACATACTGCAAACCTAATGGAAACACCTTAGGTTAACTTCCCACATGATTATGAGTAGTTTGAAAGTTGGTTCATGGCTCTTCACATGAAAACAAAAAAGTTGTTATCTCAGTGCATAAAATACTAAGACAATACAAATAGTATACATTTCAATTTTACTCCAAAGCACTTACTGCAAACCTAATGGAAACACCTTTGGTTTACTTCCCACATGAGTATGAGTGGGTTGAAAGTTGTTTCATGCCTCTGTTTATCAAGACAAAAAAGTTACTTTCTCAGTGCATACTATGTTCTGACATTAATGTAGTATACATCTCAAATTTCCACCAAAGTGCAGAGTGCAAACCATTGGGAGACATTTTAAGTTAACTTCCCACATGATTGTGAGAAGTTTGAAAGTTGCTTCATGGCTCTACACATCAACACAAAAATGTTGTTAACTGAGGGCATACAATGGTTAGATAATACAAATAGTATACATTTCAATTTTACACCAAAGTACTTACTGCAAACCTAATGGAAACACCTTTTGATAACTTCCCAAATGATTATGAGTAGTTTGAAAGTTGGTTCATGGCTCTACACATGAAAGGAAAAAAGTTGTTATCTCAGTGCATACAATACTAAGACAATGCAAATAGTATACATTTCAATTTTACTCCAAAGCACTTTCTGCAAACCTAATGGAAACACCTTTGGTTTACTTCCCACATGAGTATGAGTAGGTTGAAAGTTGTTTCATGCCTCTGTTCATCAAGACAAAAAAGTTACTTTCTCAGTGCATTCTATGTTCTGACATTAAGGTAGTATACATCTCAATTTTTCACTAAAGTGCAGAGTGCAAACCATTGGGAAACATTTTAAGTTAACTTCCCATATGATTATGAGTAATTTGAAAGTTGTTTCATGGCTCTACACATGAACACAAAAAAGTTGTTAACTTGGGGCATACAATGGTTAGATAATAAAAATACAATACAGTTCCAGTTTACACCAAAGTACTTACTGCAAACCTAATGGAAACACCTTAGGTTAACTTCCCACATGATTAGGAGTAGTTTTAAATTTGGTTGATGGCTCTACACATGAAAAGAAAAAGGTTATTATCTCAGTGCATACAATACTAAGACAATACAAAAAGTATACATTTCAATTTTACACCAAAGCACTTACTGCAAACCTAATGGAAACACCTTTGGTTAACTTCCCACATGAGTATGAGTAGGTTGAAAGTTGTTTCATGACTCTGTTCATCAAGACTAAAAAGTTACTTTCTCAGTGCATACGATGCTTAGACAAGACAAATAGTATACATTTCAATTTTACACCAAGGCACTACTGCAAACCTAATGGAAACACCTTAGATTAAATTGCCAAATGATTATGAGTTGTTTGAAAGTTGTATTATGGCTCTGCACATCAAGACATAAAAGTTGTTTTCTCAGTGCATACAATACTAATACAATACAAAAATTATACATTTCAATTTTACTCCAAAGCACTTACTGCAAACCTAATGGAATCACCTTTCATTAACTTCCCACATGAGTATGAGTAGGTTAAAGTTGTTTCATGCCTCTATTTATCAAGACAAAAAAGTTACGTTCTCAGTGCATACTATGTTCTGACATTAAGGTAGTATACAACTCAATTTTCCACCAAAGTGCAGAGTTGAAACCATTGGGAAACATTTTAAGTTAACTTCCCACATGATTATGAGTAGTTTGAAACTTGGTTCATGGCTCTACACATGAACACAAAAATGTTGTTCACTCAGGGCATACAATGGTCAGACAATACAAATTGTATACAGTTCAAGTTTACACCAAATTACTTACTGCAAACCTAATGGAAACACCTTAGGTTAACTTCCCACATGATTAGGAGTAGTTTGAAAGTTGGTTCATTGCTCTACACATGAAAACATAAAGGTTATTATCTCAGTGCATACCATACTAAGACAATACAAAAAGTATACATTTCAATTTTACTCCAAAGCACTTACTGCAAACCTAATGGAAAAACCTTTGGTTAACTTCCCACTTGAGTATGTGTAGGTTGAAAGTTGTTTCATGCCTCTGTTCATCAAGACAAAAAAGTTACTTTCTCAGTTCATACTATGCTTAGAAAATGCAAATAGTATACATTTCAATTTTACACCAAGGCACTTACTGCAAACCTAATGGAAACACCTTAGGTTAACTTCCCAAATGATTATGGGTTGTTTGAAAGTTGTATTATGGCTCTGCACATCAAGACATAAAAGTTGTTTTCTCAGTGTATACAATACTAATACAATACAAAAAGTATACATTTCAATTTTACTCCAAAGCACATACTGCAAACCTAATGGAAACACCTTTGGTTTACTTCCCACATGAGTATGAGTAGTTTGAAAGTTTTTTCATGGCTCCTCACATCAGCACAAAAAAGTTGTTATCTCAGTGCATACAATGCTTAGAGAATACAAATAGTATACATTTCAATTTTACAGCAAAGTACATACTGCAAACCTAATGGAAACACCTTAGGTTAACTTCCCACATGATTATGAGTAGTTTGAAAGTTGGTTCATGGCTCTACACATGAAAACAAAAAAGTTGTTATCTCAGTGCATACAATACTAAGACAATACAAATAGAATACATTTCAATTTTACTCCAAAGCACTTACTGCAAACCTAGTGGAAACACCTTTGGTTTACTTCCCACATGAGTATGAGTAGGTTGAAAGTTGTTTCATGCCTCTGTTTATCAAGACAAAAAAGTTACTTTCTCAGTGCATGCTATGTTCATACATTAAGGTAGTATACATCTGAATTTTCAACAAAAGTGCAGAGTGCAAACCATTGGGAAATATTTTAAGTTAACTTCCCACATGATTATGAGTTGTTTGAAAGTTTTTTCATGGCTCCACACATCAACACGTAAAAGTTGTTATCTCAGGGCATACAATGCTTAGATAATACAAATAGTATACATTTCAATTTTACACCAAAGTACATACTGCAAACCTAATGGAAACACCTTAGGTTAACTTCCCACATGTTTCTGAGTTGTTTGAAAGTTGTATTATGGCTCTGCACATCAAGACAAAAAAGTTGTTTTCTCAGTGCATAAAATGCTTTTACAATACAAATAGTATACATTTCAATTTTACACTAAACTACTTGCTGCAAACCTAATGGAAACAGCTTAGGATAACTTCCCACATGATTATGAGTAGATTGAAAGTTGGTTCATGGCTCTACACATGAAAACAAAAAAGTTGTTATCTCAGTGCTTACAATACTAAGACAATGCAAATAGTATACATTTCAATTTTACTCCAAAGCAATTACTGCAAACCTAATGGAAACACCTTTGGTTAACTTCCCACATGAGTATGAGTAGGTTGAAAGTTGTTTCATGCCTCTGTTCATCAAGACAATAAAGTTGTTTTCTCAGTGCATACAATGCTTAGATAATAGAAATAGTATACATTTCAATTTTACAACAAAGTACATACTGCAAACCAAATGGAAACACCTTAGGTTAACTTCCCACATGATTATAAGTAGTTTGAAAGTTGGTTCATGGCTCTACACATGAAAACAAAAAAGTTGTTATCTCAGTGCATACAATACTAAGACAATACAAATAGAATACATTTCAATTTTACTCCAAAGCACTTACTGCAAACATAATGGAAACACCTTTGGTTTACTTCCCACATGAGTATGAGTAGGTTGAAAGTTGTTTCATGCCTCTGTTTATCAAGACAAAAGAGTTACTTTCTCAGTGCATGCTATGTTCATACATTAAGGTAGTATACATCTGAATTTTCAACAAAAGTGCAGAGTGCAAACCATTGGGAAATATTTTAAGTTAACTTCCCACATGATTATGAGTTGTTTGAAAGTTTTTTCATGGCTCCACACATCAACACGTAAAAGTTGTTATCTCAGGGCATACAATGCTTAGATAATACAAATAGTATACATTTCAATTTTACACCAAAGTACATACTGCAAACCTAATGGAAACATTTAGGTTAACTTCCCAAATGTTTCTGAGTTGTTTGAAAGTTGTATTATGGCTCTGCACATCAAGACAAAAAAGTTGTTTTCTCAGTGCATACAATGCTTTTACAATACAAATAGTATACATTTCAATTTTACACTAAAGTACTTACTGCAAACCTAATGGACACACCTTTGGTTAACTTCCCACATGAGTATGAGTAGGTTGAAAGCTGTTTCATGCCTCTCTTCATCAAGACAAAAAAGTTACTTTCTCCGTGCATGCTATGTTCTGACATTAAGTTAGTATACATCTCAATTTTCCACCAAAGTGCAGAGTGTAAACCATTGGGAAACATTTTATGTTAACTTCCCACATGGTTATGAGTAGTTTGAAATTTCTTTCATGCCTCTACACATGAACACAAAATTTTGTTAACTCAGGGCATACAATGGTTAGATAATACAAATAGTATACAGTTCAAGTTTACACAAAAGTACTTACTGCAAACCTAATGGAAACACCTTAGGTTAACTTACCACATGATTAGGAGTAGTTTGAAAGTTGGTTCATGGCTCTACTCATGAAAACAAAAAAGTTATTATCTGAGTGCATACAATACTAAGACAATACATAAAGAATACATTTCAATTTTACTCCAAAGCACTTACTGCAAACCTAATGGAAACACCTTTGGTTAACTTCCCACATGAGTATGAGTAGGTGGAAAGTTGTTTCATGCCTCTGTTCATCAAGACAAAAAAGTTACATTCTCAGTGCACACTATGTTCTGAAATTAAGGTAGTATACATCTCAAATTTCCACCAAAGTGTAGAGTGGAAACCATTGGTTTTAAGTTATCTTCCCAAATGATTATGAGTGGTTTGAAAGTCGCTTCATGGCTCTACACATCAACACAAAAATGTTGTTTACTCAGGGCATACAATGATTAGATAATACAAATAGTATACATTTCAATTTTACACCAATGTACTTACTGCAAACCTAATGGAAACACTTTATGTTAACTTCCCAACTGATTATGAGCAGTTTGAAAATTTTTTCATGGCTCCACACATCAACACAAAAAAGTTGTTATCTCAGTGCATACAATGCTTAGATAATACAAAGAGTATACATTTCAATTTTACACCAAAGTACATACTGCAAACCTAATGGAAGCTCCTTAGGTTAACTTACCTCATGAGTATGAGTAGGTTGAAAGTTGTTTCATGCCTTTGTTCATCAAGACAAAAAAGTTACTTTCTCAGTGCATGCTATGTTCTGACATTAAGTTAGTATAAATCTCAATTTTCCACCAAACTGCAGAGGGCAAACCATTGGGATACATTTTAAGTTGACTTCCCACATGTTTCTGAGTTGTTTGAAAGTTGTCTCATGGCTCTACACATCAACACAAAAAAGTTGTTACCTCAGTGCATACAATGCTTAGATAATACAAATAGTATACATTTCAATTTTACACTAATGTACATACTGGAAACCTAATGGAAACACCTTAGGTTAACTTCCCACATGTTTCTGAGTTGTTTGAAAGTTGTATTATGGCTCTGCACATCAAGACAAAAAAATTGTTTTCTCAGTGCATACAATGCTTTTACAATACAAATAGTATACATTTCAATTTTACACTAAAGTACTTACTGCAAACCTAATGGAAACACCTTATGTTAACTTCCCAAATGATTATGAGTAGTTTGAAAGTTTTTCCATTGGCTCCACACATCAACACAAAAAAGTTGTTATCTCAGTGCATACAATGCTTAGATTATACAAATGATATACATTTCAATTTTACACCAAAGTACATACTGCAAACCTAAAGGAAACACCTTAGGTTAACTTCCCACATGTTTCTGAGTTGTTTGAAAGTTGTATTATGGCTCTGCACATCAAGACAAAAAAGTTGTTTTCTCAGTGCATAAAATGCTTTTACAATACAAATAGTATACATTTCAATTTTACACTAAAGTACTTACTGCAAACCTAATGGACACACCTTTGGTTAACTTCCCACATGAGTATGAGTAGGTTGAAAGCTGTTTCATGCCTCTCTTCATCAAGACAAAAAAAGTTACTTTCTCCGTGCATGCTATGTTCTGACATTAAGTTAGTATACATCTAAATTTTCCACCAAAGTGCAGAGTGTAAACCATTGGGAAACATTTTATGTTAACTTCCCACATGGTTATGAGTAGTTTGAAATTTCTTTCATGCCTCTACACATGAACACAAAATTTTGTTAACTCAGGGCATACAATGGTTAGATAATACAAATAGTATACAGTTCAAGTTTACACGAAAGTACTTACTGCAAACCTAATGGAAACACCTTAGGTTAACTTACCACATGATTAGGAGTAGTTTGAAAGTTGGTTCATGGCTCTACTCATGAAAACAAAAAAGTTATTATCTGAGTGCATACAATACTAAGACAATACATAAAGAATACATTTCAATTTTACTCCAAAGCACTTACTGCAAACCTAATGGAAACACCTTTGGTTAACTTCCCACATGAGTATGAGTAGGTGGAAAGTTGTTTCATGCCTCTGTTCATCAAGACAAAAAAGTTACATTCTCAGTGCACACTATGTTCTGAAATTAAGGTAGTATACATCTCAAATTTCCACCAAAGTGTAGAGTGGAAACCATTGGTTTTAAGTTATCTTCCCAAATGATTATGAGTGGTTTGAAAGTCGCTTCATGGCTCTACACATCAACACAAAAATGTTGTTTACTCAGGGCATACAATGATTAGATAATACAAATAGTATACATTTCAATTTTACACCAATGTACTTACTGCAAAGCTAATGGAAACACCTTATGTTAACTTCCCAACTGATTATGAGCAGTTTGAAAATTTTTTCATGGCTCCACACATCAACACAAAAAAGTTGTTATCTCAGTGCATACAATGCTTAGATAATACAAAGAGTATACATTTCAATTTTACACCAAAGTACATACTGCAAACCTAATGGAAGCTCCTTAGGTTAACTTACCTCATGAGTATGAGTAGGTTGAAAGTTGTTTCATGCCTTTGTTCATCAAGACAAAAAAGTTACTTTCTCAGTGCATGCTATGTTCTGACATTAAGTTAGTATAAATCTCAATTTTCCACCAAAGTGCAGAGGGCAAACCATTGGGATACATTTTAAGTTGACTTCCCACATGTTTCTGAGTTGTTTGAAAGTTGTCTCATGGCTCTACACATCAACACAAAAAAGTTGTTACCTCAGTGCATACAATGCTTAGATAATACAAATAGTATACATTTCAATTTTACACTAAAGTACATACTGGAAACCTAATGGAAACACCTTAGGTTAACTTCCCACATGTTTCTGAGTTGTTTGAAAGTTGTATTATGGCTCTGCACATCAAGACAAAAAAATTGTTTTCTCAGTGCATACAATGCTTTTACAATACAAATAGTATACATTTCAATTTTACACTAAAGTACTTACTGCAAACCTAATGGAAACACCTTATGTTAACTTCCCAAATGATTATGAGTAGTTTGAAAGTTTTTCCATTGGCTCCACACATCAACACAAAAAAGTTGTTATCTCAGTGCATACAATGCTTAGATTATACAAATAGTATACATTTCAATTTTACACCAAAGTACATACTGCAAACCTAAAGGAAACACCTTAGGTTAACTTCCCACATGTTTCTGAGTTGTTTGAAAGTTGTATTATGGCTCTGCACATCAAGACAAAAAAGTTGTTTTCTCAGTGCATAAAATGCTTTTACAATACAAATAGCATACATTTCAATTTTACACTAAAGTACTTACTGCAAACCTAATGGAAACACCTTTGGTTAACTTCCCACATGAGTATGAGTACATTGAAAGTTGTTTCATGCCTCTGTTCATCAAGACAAAAAAGTTACTTTCTCAGTGCATACTATGTTCTGACATTAAGGTAGTATACATCTCAATTTTCCACCAAATTGCAGAGTGCAAACCATTGGGAAACATTTTATGTTAACTTCCCACATGGTTGTGAGTAGTTTGAAATTTGTTTCATGGCTCTACACATGAACACAAAAATGTTGTTAACTCAGGGCATACAATGGTAGATAATACAAATAGTATACAGTTCAAGTTTACACCAAAGTACTTACTGCAAACCTAATGGAAACACCTTAGGTTAACTTCCCAGATGATTAGGAGTAGTTTGAAAGTTGGTTCATGGCTCTACACATGAAAACAAAAAAGTTGTTATCTCAGTGCATACAATACTAAGACAATGCAAATAGTATACATTTCAATTTTACTCAAAAGCACTTACTGCAAACCTAATGGAAACATCTTTGGTTAACTTCCCACATGAGTATGAGTAGGTTAAAGTTGTTTCATGCCTATGTTCATCAAGACAAAAAAGTAACTTTCTCAGGGCATACTATGTTCTGACATTAAGGTAGTATACATCTCAAATTTCCACCCAAGTGCAGAGTGCAAACCATTGGGAAACATTTTAAGTTAACTTCCCAAATGATTATGAGTAGTTTGAAAGTTGCTTCATGGCTCTACACATCAACACAAAAATGTTGTTAACTCAGGGCATACAATGGTTAGATAATACAAATAGTATACATTGCAATTTTACACCAAAGTGCAAAGCTAATGGAAACACCTTAGGTTAACTTCCCACATGTTTCTGAGTTGTTTGAAGTTGTATTATGGCTCTGCACATCAAGACAAAAAAGTTGTTTTCTCAGTGCATACAATGCTTTTACAATACAAATAGTATACATTTCAATTTTACACTAAAGTACTTGCTGCAAACCTTATGGAAACACCTTTGGTTAACTTCCTACATGAGTATTAGTAGGTTGAAAGTTGTTTCATGCCTCTGTTCATCAAGACAAAAAAGTTACTTTCTCAGTGCATACTATGTTCTGACATTAAGGTAGTATACATCTCAATGTTCCACCAAAGTGCAGAGTGCAAACCATTGGGAAACATTTTATGTTAACTTCCCACATGATAATGAGTTGTTTGAGAGTTGTTTCATGGCTCTACACATGAACACAAAAATGTTGTTAACTCAGTGCATACAATACAAAGACAATACAAAAAGTATACATTTCAATTTTACTCCAAAGCACTTACTGCAAACCTAATGGAAACACCTTTGGTTAACTTCCCACATGAGTATGAGTAGGTTGAAAGTTGTTTCATGCCTCTGTTCATCAAGACAAAAAAGTTACTTTCTCAGTGCACACTATGCTTCGACAATACAAATAGTATACATTTCAATTTTACACCAAGGCACTTACTGCAAACCTAATGGAAACACCTTAGGTGAACTTCCCAAATGATTATGAGCAGTATGAAAGTTTTTTCATGGCTCCACACATCAACACAAAAAAGTTGTTATCTCAGTGCATACAATGCTTAGATAATACAAATAGTATACATTTCAATTTTACACCAAAGTACATACTGCAAACCTAATGGAAGCACCTTAGGTTATCTTCCCACATGAGTATGAGTAGGTAGAAAGTTGTTTCATGCCTCTGTTCATCAAGACAAAAAAGTTACTTTCTCAGTGCATGCTATGTTCTGACATTAAGTTAGTATACATCTCAATTTTCCACCAAAGTGCAGAGCGCAAACCATTGGGATACATTTTAAGTTAACTTCCCACATGTTTCTGAGTTGTTTGATAGTTGTCTCATGGCTCCACACATCAACACAAAAATGTTGTTAACTCAGTCCATACAATGCTTTGATAAAACAAATAGTATACATTTCAATTTTACACCAAAGTACTTACTGCAAACCTAATGGAAACACCTTAGGTTAACTTCCCACATGTTTCTGAGTTGTTTGAAAGTTGTATTATGGCTCTGCAGTTCAAGGCAAAAAAGTTGTTTTCTGAGTGCATGCAACGGTTTTACAATACAAGTAGCATATATTTCAATTTTACACCAAAGTACTTACTGCAAACCTAATGGAAACACCTTTGGTTAACTTCCCACATGAGTATTAGTAGGTTGAAAGTTGTTTCATGCCTCTGTTCATCAAGAGAAAAAAGTTACTTTCTCAGTGCATACTATGTTCTGACATTAAGGTAGCATACATCTCAAATTTCCACCAAAGTGCAGCGTCCAAACCATTGGGAAACATTTTAAGTTAACTTCCCACATGATTATGAGTAGTTTGAAAGTTGCTTCATGGCTCTAAACATCAACACAAAAATGTTGTTAACTCAGTGCATACAATGCTTTGTTAATACAAATAGCATACATTTCAATTTTACACCAAAGTACTTACTGCAAACCTAATGGAAACACCTTAGGTTAACTTCCCACATGTTTCTGAGTTGTTTGAAAGTTGTATTATGGCTCTGCACATCAAGGCAAAAAAGTTATTTTCTCAGTGCATGCTATGTTCTGACATTAAGTTAGTATGCATCTCAATTTTCCACCAAAGTGCAGAGTGCAAACCATTGGGATACATTTTAAGTTAACTTCCCACATGTTTTTGAGTTGTTTGAAAGTTGTCTCATGGCTCTACACATCAACACAAAAATGTTGTTAACTCAGTGCATACAATGCTCAGATAATACAAATAGTATACATTTCAATTTTATACCAAAGTACTTACTGCAAACCTAATGGAAACACCTTAGGTTAACTTCCCACATGTTTCTGAGTTGTTTGAAAGTTGTATTATGGCTCTGCACATCAAGACAAAAAAGTTGTTTTCTCAGTGCATACAATGCTTTTACAATACAAATAGTATACATTTCAATTTTACACTAAAGTACTTGCTGCAAACCTAATGGAAACAGCTTAGGTTAAATTCCCACATGATTAGGAGTAGTTTGAAGTTTGTTTCATGGCTCTACACATGAACACAAAAATGTTGTTAACTCAGGGCATACAATGCTTCGACAATACAAATAGTATACATTTCAATTTTACACCAAAGTACTTACTGCAAACCTAATGGAAACACCTTAGGTTAACTTCCCACATGAGTATGAGTACGTTGAAAGTTGTTTCATGCCTCTGTTCATGAAGAGAAAAAAGTTACTTTCTCAGTGCATGCTATGTTCTGACATTAAGTTAGTATACATCTCAATTTTCCACCAAAGTGCAGAGTGCAAACCATTGGGATACATTTTAAGTTAACTTCCCACATGTTTCTGAGTTGTTTGAAAGTTGTCTCATGGCTCTACACATCAACACAAAAATGTTGTTAACATAGTGCATACAATGCTTTGATAATACAAATAGTATACATTTCAATTTTACACCAAAGTACTTACTGCAAACCTAATGGAAACACCTTTGGTTAACTTCCCACATGAGTATTAGTAGGTTGAAAGTTGTTTCATGCCTCTGTTCATCAAGACAAAAAAGTTACTTTCTCAGTGCATACTATGTTCTGACATTAATGTACTCTCCATTCCAATTTTCCACCAAAGTGCAGAGTGCAAACCAGAGGGATACATTTACTTTAAGTTCCATCATGTTTCTGAGTTCTTTTAAAGTTGTCTCATGGCTCTGCACATCAAGACAAAAAGTTGCGCTGTGTTTTCGCTCACCTCTCGTAACTTCCCCTATATTGCTGTGTTTTCGCGCACCTCTCCTACCTTCAACGATATTGCTGTGTTTTCATGCACGTCCCATACCTTCTCATATATCGCTGTGTTTCGTGCACCTTCCATAGCTTCCCCTATATTGCTGTGTCTTTGCGTACATCTCATACCTTCTGCTGTATCGATGTGTTTTTGCACACCTCTCATTGATTCCCCTATATCGCTGTGTTTTCACGCACGTCTCAGAGCTTCCCCTATATTGCTGTGTTTTCGCGCATATCCCATAGCTTCCCTTATATTGCCGTGTTTTCGCGCACCTCTCAATCATTCCACTATATCGCTGAGTTTTTGCGCACCTGTCGTAGATTCCCCATATCGATGTGTTTTCGTGCACCTCTCATACCTTCCCCTGTATTGCCGTGTTTTCACGCACTTCCCATAGCTTCCCATATATCGCTGTGTTTTCACCGGCCTCTCATACCTTCCCATATATCGCTGTGTTACCACGCACCTGATATACAGTCCCCCAATTTGGTGCATTTTCGCACCTCTGATCACGTCCCCTATATCAATGTGACCTCGTGCACCTTTCACAACTTCCCCTATATCACCCTGTTTTCACGCGCCTCCCATAGCTTCCCATGTATCACAGTGTTTTCGCTCACCTCTCATAGCCTCCCATATATTGCGATGTTTTCGCACACCTCTCATAGATTCCTGTAAATGGCTGTGTTTCCGCGCACTTCTCATAACTTCCTCTCAATCGCTGTTTTCTTGCGCACCTCTCATACCTTCAACTATATCGGTGTGTTCTCACGCACGTCACATACTTTCCCAAATATTGCTGTGTTTTCACGCACCTCCTATAGCTTCCCCTATATTGCTGTGTTTCCGTGCACATCTCATACCTTCTGCTGTATCGCTGTGTTTTCACGCACCTCCCATATCTTCCCCTATCTCGCTCTGTTTTCACGCACGTCTCAGAGCTTCTCCTATATTGCTATGTTTTCGCGCACCTCCCATAGCTTACCATATATCGCTGTGTTTTCACCGGCCTCTCAAACATTCCCCTATATCGCTGTGTTTTCGCGCACCTCTCATAGCTTCCCCTATGTCGCTGTGATCACGTGCACCTCTCATCAATTCCCCTGTATCGCTCTGCTTTCATGCACCTCTCATAGCTTCCCCTATATCGCCCTGTTTTCATGCGCCTCCTATACTTTCCCATATATCGCAGTGTTTTTGCACACCTATCATAGCTTCCCATATATTGCCATGTTTTCGCACTCCTCTCATACCTTCTCCTATATTGCCGTTTTCGCGCACCTCCTATAGCGTCCTCTCTATCGCTGTGTTTTCGCGCACCTCTCATACCTTTCCCTATATCGTTGTGTTTTTATGCACCTCGCATACCTTCCCCTATATCACTGTGTTTTCAAGCACCTCGCATATGTACCCCTATATCACTGTGTTTTCACGCACCTGATGTACCGTCTGCTATATTGCTGCATTTTCTTGCACCTCTCATTGCGTCCCCTATATCGATGTGATCTCATGCACCTCTCACAACTTCCCCTATATCGCCCTGTTTACACGCACCTCCCGTAGCTTCCCATATATTGCGATGTTTTCGCACACCTCTCATAGTTTCCCCTCAAATTGCTGTGTTTTCGCGCACCTCTCATAACTTACACTACTTCTCTGTGTTTTCGCGCAACTCTCGTAGCTTCCTCTATATTGATGTGTTTTCGCGCACCTCTCATACCTTCGCCTATAACGCCATGTTTTCACGCACCTCCCATCGCTTCCCATATATTGCTGTGTTTTCACCGGCCTCTCATACATTCCCCTATATCGCTGTGTTTTCGCGCACCTCTCATAGCTTCCGCTATGTCGCTGTGATCACGTGCACCTCTCATCAATTCCGCTGTATCGCTCTGCTTTCGCACAACTCCCGCAGCTTCCCATATATTGCGATGTTTTCGCACACCTCTCATAGTTTCCCTCAAATCGCTGTGTTTTCGCGCAACTCTCATAACTTACTCTACTTCACTGTGTTTTCGCGCACCTCTCATTGCGTCCCCTATATCGATGTGATCTCATGCACCTCTCACAACTTCCCCTATATCGCCCTGTTTACACGCACCTCCCGTAGCTTCCCATATATTGCGATGTTTTCGCACACCTCTCATAGTTTCCCCTCAAATTGCTGTGTTTTCGCGCACCTCTCATAACTTACACTACTTCTCTGTGTTTTCGCGCACCTCTCGTAGCTTCCTCTATATTGATGTGTTTTCGTGCACCTCTCATACCTTCACCTATAACGCCGTGTTATCACGCACCTCCCATAGCTTCCCATATATCGCTGTGTTTTCACCGGCCTCTCATACATTCCCCTATATCGCTGTGTTTTCGCGCACCTCTCATAGCTTCCCCTATGTCGCTGTGATCACATGCACCTCTCATCAATTCCCCTGTATCGCTCTGCTTTTGCGCTCCTCCCGTAGCTTCCCATATATTGCGATGTTTTCGAGCGCCTCCCACAGCTTCCCCTATATCCCTGTGTTTTCGTGCACCTGTCATAGCTTCCTCTATATCGCTGTGTTTCCCGCTGCTCTCATAGCTTCCCCTATGTCGCTGTGATCATGTGCACGTCTCATCAATTCCCCTGTATCGCTCTGCTTTTGCGCACCTCTCATAGCTTCCCCTATATTGCCCTGTTTTCACGTGCCTCCTATAGCTTCCCATATATCGCAGTGTTTTTGCACACCTATCATAGCTTCCCATATATTGCCATGTTTTCGCACACCTCTCATACCTTCTCTTATATCGCCATGTTTTCACGCAACTCCCATAGCTTCCCCTATATCGCTGTTTTCTCGCACCTCTCATACCTTACCCTACATCGCTGTGTTTTTGTGCAATTCTCATAGCTTCCCCTATATTGCTGTGTTTTCGCTCACCTCTCATAACTTCCCCTACATTGCTGTGTTTTCGTGCACCTCTCCTACCTTCAACGATATCGCTGTGTTTTCGCGCACGTCCCATAGCTTCCCCTATATTGCTGTGTTTTTGCGCACATCTCATACCTTCCGCTGTATCGATGTGTTTTCGCACACCTCTCATTGCTTCCCCTATATTGCTGTGTTTTCACGCACGTCTCAGAGCTTCCCCTATATCGCCGTGTTTTCGCGCACCTCTCGTATATTCCCCTATAGCGCTGTGCTTTCGCGCAACTCTCATAGCTTTCCCAAAATCTCTGTGTTTTCGTGCACCTCTCATACATTCCACTATATCGATGTGTTTTTGTGCGCCTGTCGTAGTTTCCCCATATCGATGTGTTTTCGTGCACCTCTCATACCTTCCCCTGTATCGCCGTGTTTTCACGCACCTCCCATAGCTTCCCATGTATCGCAGTGTTTTCGCTCACCTCTCATAGCCTCCCATATATTGCGATGTTTTCGCACACCGCTCATAGTTTCCCGCAAATGGCTGTTTCCGCGCACTTCTCATAACTTCCCCTCCATCGCTGTTTTCTCGTGCACCTCTCATACCTTCAACTATATCGCTGTGTTCTCACGCACGTCACATACTTTCCCAAATATTGCTGTGTTTTCACGCACCTCCTATAGCTTCCCCTATATTTCTGTGTTTCCGTGCACATCTCATACCTTCTGCTGTATCGCTGTGTTTTCACGCACCCCCCATATCTTCCCCTATCTCGCTCTGTTTTCGCGCACGTCTCAGAGCTTCTCCTATATTGCTACATTTTCGCGCACCTCCCATAGCTTACCATATATCGCTGTGTTTTCACCGGCCTCTCAAATATTCCCCTATATCGCTGTGTTTTCGCGCACCTCTCATAGCTTCCCCTATGTCGCTGTGATCACGTGCACCTCTCATCAATTCCCCTGTATCGCTCTGCTTTCACGCACCTCTCATAGCTTCCCCTATATCGCCCTGTTTTCATGCGCCTCCTGTAGCTTCCCATATATCGCAGTGTTTTTGCACACCTATCATAGCTTCCCATATATTGTCATGTTTTCGCACACCTCTCATACCTTCTCCTATATCGCCCTGTTCTCGCGCACCTCCTATAGCGTCCTCTCTATCGCTGTGTTTTCACGCACCTCTCATACCTTTCCCTATATCGTTGTACTTTTGTGCACCTCGCATACCTTCCCCTATATCACTGTGTTTTCAAGCACCTCGCATATCTACCCCTATATCACTGTGTTTTCACGCACCTGATGTACTGTCCCCTATATTGCTGCGTTTTCTCGCACCTCTCATTGCGTCCCCTATATCGATGTGATCTCATGCACCTCTCACAACTTCCCCTATATCGCCCTGTTTACATGCACCTCCCGTAGCTTCCCATATATTGCGATGTTTTCGCACACCTCTCATAGTTTCCCCCAAATTGCTCTGTTTTCGCGGACCTCTCATAACTTACTCTACTTCGCTGTGTTTTCCCGCACCTCTGGTAGCTTCCCTTATATCGATGTGTTTTCACGCACCTCTCATACCTTCGCCTATAACGCCATGTTTTCACGCACCTCCCATCGCTTCCCATATATTGCTGTGTTTTCACCGGTCTCTCATACATTCCCCTATATCGCTGTGCTTTCGCGCACCTCTCATAGCTTCCCCTATGTCGCTGTGATCATGTGCACCTCTCACAACTTCCCCTATATTGCCCTGTTTTCACGCGCCTCCCATAGCTTCCCATGTATCGCAGCGTTTTCGCTCACCTCTCATAGCCTCCCATATATTGCGATGTTTTCGCACACCTCTCATAGCTTCCTCTATATCGCTGTGTTTCCCGCTCCTCTCATAGCTTCCCCTATGTCGCTGTGATCATGTGCACGTCTCATCAATTCCCCTGTATCGCTCTGCTTTTGCGCACCTCTCATAGCTTCCCCTATATCGCCCTGTTTTCACGCGCCTCCTATAGCTTCCCATATATCGCAGTGTTTTTGCACACCTATCATAGCTTCCCATATATTGCCATGTTTTCGCACACCCCTCATACCTTCTCTTATATCGCCATGTTTTCACGCAACTCCCATAGCTTCCCCTATATCGCTGTTTTCTCGCACCTCTCATACCTACCCCTACATCGCTGTGTTTTCGTGCACCTCTTCTACCTTCAACGATATCGCTGTGTTTTCACGCACGTCTCAGAGCTTCCCCTATATCGCCGTGTTTTCGCGCACCTCTCATATATTCCCCTATAGCGCTGTGCTTTCGCGCAACTCTCATAGCTTTCCCAAAATCTCTGTTTTCGTGCACCTCTCATACCTTCGCCTATAACGCCGTGTTTTCACACACCTCCCATAGCTTCCCATATATCGCTGTGTTTTTGCGTGCCTCTCATACCTTCCTCTATATCGCTGTGTTCTCGCGCACCTCTGATAGCTTCCACTATATTGCTGTGTTTTGGCGCATCTCCCCTAGCTTCCCCTATATCGCTGCTTTTTTGCTCATCTCTCATAGATTTGACAATATCGCCATGTTTTTGCGCACCTCTCATAAGCTTCCCTTTGTACCTGAGTTTTCGCTCATCTCTCATACCTTCCTCTATATATTCGTGATTTCACGCATCTCCTATAGCTTCCTCTATATCGCTGTGTTTTCATGCACCTGTCATACCCGCCCCTATATTGTTGTGTTTTCAAGCACCTCGCATATCTGCCCCTATATCCCTGTGTTTCAACGCACCTGATGTACCGTCCCCTATATCGCTGCGTTTTTGCGCACCTCTCATTGCGTACCCTATATCGATATGATCTCGTGCACCTCTCACAAATTCCCCTATATCACCCTGTTTTCACGCGCCTCCCATAGCTTCCCATATATTGCGATGTTTTCGCACACCTCTCATAGTTTCCACCAAATCGCTGAGTTTTCGCGCACCTCTCATAGCTTCCCCTATATCGCCGTGTTTTCATGCACCTCCCATAGCTTCCCATATATCGTTGCGTTTTCACCGGCCTCTCATTCATTCCCCTATATCGCTGTGTTTTCGCGCACCTGTCATAGCCTCCCCTATGTCACTGTAATCACGCGCACCTCTGATCAATTCCCCTGTATCGCTCTGCTTTCGTGCACCTCGCACAACTTCCCCTATATCGCCCTGTTTTCATGCGCCTCCCATAGCTTCCCATGTATCGCAGTGTTATCACTCACCTCTCATAGCCTCCCATATATTACGATGTTTTCGCACACCTCTCCTACCTTCAACGATATTGCTGTGTTTTCGCGCACATCCCATACCTTCTCATATATTGCTGTGTTTCGTGCACCTTCCATAGCTTCCCCTATATTGCTGTGTTTCTGCGCACATCTCATACCTTCTGCTGTATCGCTGTGTTTTCGCACACCTCTCATACCTTCCCATATATCGCTGTGTTACCACGCACCTCATATACAGTCCCCCAATTTGGTGCGTTTTCGCACCTCTGATCACGTCCCCTATATCAATGTGATCTCGTGCACCTTTCACAACTTCCCCTATATCAACCTGTTTTCACGCGCCTCCCATAGATTCCCATGTATCGCAGTGTTTTCGCTCACCTCTCACAGCCTCCCATATATTGCGATGTTTTCGCACACCGCTCATAGTTTCCCGCAAATGGCTGTTTCCGCACACTTCTCATAACTTCCCCTCCATCGCTGTTTTCTCGTGCACCTCTCATACCTTCAACTATATCGCTGTGTTCTCACGCATGTCACATACTTTCCCAAATATTGCTGTGTTTTCACGCACCTCCTATAGCTTCCCCTATATTGCTGTGTTTCCGTGCACATCTCATACCTTCTGCTGTATCGCTGTGTTTTCACGCACCTCCCATATCTTCCCCTATCTCGCTCTGTTTTCGCGCACGTCTCAGAGCTTCTCCTATA
This sequence comes from Mobula birostris, assembly GCF_030028105.1. Taxonomy (NCBI): domain Eukaryota; kingdom Metazoa; phylum Chordata; class Chondrichthyes; order Myliobatiformes; family Myliobatidae; genus Mobula; species Mobula birostris. The sequence continues at coordinate 392,806 of NW_027276651.1, read as the reverse complement.
TTGCTATGTTTTCGCGCACCTCCCATAGCTTACCATATATCGCTGTGTTTTCACCGGCCTCTCAAACATTCCCCTATATCGCTGTATTTTCGCGCACCTCTCATAGCTTCCCCTATGTCGCTGTGATCACGTGCACCTCTCATCAATTCCCCTGTATCGCTCTGCTTTCATGCACCTCTCATAGCTTCCCCTATATCGCCCTGTTTTCATGCGCCTCCTATACTTTCCCATATATCGCAGTGTTTTTGCACACCTATCATAGCTTCCCATATATTGCCATGTTTTCGCACTCCTCTCATACCTTCTCCTATATCGCCGTATTCGCGCACCTCCTATAGCGTCCTCTCTATCGCTGTGTTTTCGCGCACCTCTCATACCTTTCCCTATATCGTTGTGTTTTTATGCACCTCGCATACCTTCCCCTATATCACTGTGTTTTCAAGCACCTCGCATATCTACCCCTATATCACTGTGTTTTCACGCACCTGATGTACCGTCCCCTATATTGCTGCGTTTTCTTGCACCTCTCATTGCGTCCCCTATATCGATGTGATCTCATGCACCTCTCACAACTTCCCCTATATCGCCCTGTTTACACGCACCTCCCGTAGCTTCCCATATATTGCGATGTTTTCGCACACCTCTCATAGTTTCCCCTCAAATTGCTGTGTTTTCGCGCACCTCTCATAACTTACACTACTTCTCTGTGTTTTCGCGCAACTCTCGTAGCTTCCTCTATATTGATGTGTTTTCGCGCACCTCTCATACCTTCGCCTATAACGCCATGTTTTCACGCACCTCCCATCGCTTCCCATATATTGCTGTGTTTTCACCGGCCTCTCATACATTCCCCTATATCGCTGTGTTTTCGCGCACCTCTCATAGCTTCCCCTATGTCGCTGTGATCACGTGCACCTCTCATCAATTCCCCTGTATTGCTCTGCTTTGCGCACCTCTCATAGCTTCCCCTATATCACTGTGTTTTCAAGCACCTGGCATATCTACCTCTATGTCACTGTGTTATCACGCGCCTGATATACTGTCCCCCACTTTGCTGCATTTTCGCACCTCTCATCGCGTCCCCTATATCAATGTGATCTCGTGCACCTCTCACAACTTCCCCTATATTGCCCTGTTTTCACGTGCCTCCCATAGCTTCCCATATATCGCAGTGTTTTCGCTCACCTCTCATAGCCTCCCATATATTGCGATGTTTTCGCACACCTCTCATAACTTCCCCTATATCGCCCTGTTTTCACGCGCCTCCTATAGCTTCCCATATATCGCAGTGTTTTTGCACACCTATCATAGCTTCCCATATATTGCCATGTTTTCGCACACCTCTCATACCTTCTCTTATATCGCCATGTTTTCACGCAACTCCCATAGCTTCCCCTATATCGCTGTTTTCTCGCACCTCTCATACCTACCCTACACCGCTGTGTTTTTGTGCAATTCTCATAGCTTCCCCTATATTGCTGTGTTTTCGCTCACCTCTCATAACTTCCCCTACATTGCTGTGCTTTCGTGCACCTCTCTTACCTTCAACGATATCGCTGTGTTTTCGCGCACGTCCCATAGCTTCCCCTATATTGCTGTGTTTTTGCGCACATCTCATACCTTCTGCTGTATCGATGTGTTTTCGCACACCTCTCATTGCTTCCCCTATATTGCTGTGTTTTCACGCACGTCTCAGAGCTTCCCCTATATCGCCGTGTTTTCGCGCACCTCTCATATATTCCCCTATAGCGCTGTGCTTTCGCGCAACTCTCATAGCTTTCCCAAAATCTCTGTGTTTTCGTGCACCTCTCATACCTTCGCCTATAACGCCGTGTTTTCACGCACCTCCCATAGCTTCCCATATATCGCTGTGTTTTTGCGTGCCTCTCATACCTTCCTCTATATCGCTGTGTTCTCGCGCACCTCTGATAGCTTCCACTATATTGCTGTGTTTTGGCGCACCTCCCCTAGCTTCCCCTATATCGCTGCTTTTTTGCTCATCTCTCATAGATTTGACAATATCGCCATGTTTTTGCGCACCTCTCATAAGCTTCCCTTTGTACTTGAGTTTTCGTTCATCTCTCATACCTTCCCCTATATATTCGTGATTTCACGCATCTCCTATAGCTTCCTCTATATCGCTGTGTTTTCATGCACCTGTCATACCTTCCCCTATATCGTTGTGTTTTCAAGCACCTCGCATATCTGCCCCTATATCCCTGTGTTTCAACGCACCTGATGTACCGTCCCCATATCGCTGTGTTTTTGCGCACCTCTCATTGCGTCCCCTATATCAATATGATTTCGTGCACCTCTCACAAATTCCCCTGTTTTCACGCGCCTCCCATAGCCTCCCATATATTGCGATGTTTTCGCACACCTCTCATAGTTTCCACCAAATCGCTGAGTTTTCGCGCACCTCTCATAGCTTCCCCTATAACGCCGTGCTTTCATGCACCTCCCATAGCTTCCCATGTATCGCAGTGTTATCGCTCACCTCTCATAGACTCCCATATATTACGATGTTTTTGCACACCTCTCATAGCTTCAACGATATCGCTGTGTTTTCGCGCACATCCCATACCTTCTCATATATTGCTGTGTTTCGTGCACCTTCTATAGCTTCCCCTATATTGCTGTGTTTTTGCGCACATCTCATACCTTCTGCTGTATCGCTGTGTTTTCGCACACCTCCCATATCTTCCCCTATATCGCTGTGTTTTCACGCACTTCTCAGAGCTTCCCCTATATTGCTATGTTTTCGCGCACCTCTCATAGCTTCCCCATATCGATGTGTTTTCGCACACCTCCCATATCTTCCCCTATATCGCTCTGTTTTCACGCACTTCTCAGAGCTTCCCCTATATTGCTATATTTTAGCGCACCTCCCATAGCTTCCCCTCTATCACTGTGCTTCCTTTTCCCTTTCATACCTTCACCTAATTCGCTGTTTTCGCGCACCTACTGTAGCTTCCCATATATCGCCGTGTTTTTGCGCACCTCTTATAAATTTCCCTATAGCGCTGTGTTTTCACGCACCTCCCACAGCTGCCCCTATATCGCTGTGTTTTTGTGCACCTCTCGTAGATTCCTCTATATCACTGTGTGTTTCCGCATCTCCCATAGCTTCCCGAATATCATTGTGTTTTTGCGCACCTCTCATACCTTCAACTATATCGCTGTGTTCTCGCGCACATCCCATAGTTTCCCAAATATGACTGTGTTTTCGCACACCTCCCATAGCATCCCCTATATTGCTGTGTTTCTGTGCAAATCTCATACCTTCTGCTCTATCGCTGTGTTTTTGCACACCTCTCATATCTTCCCCTATATCGCTCTGTATTCGCGCACGTCTCAGAGCCTCCCCTATGTTGCTGTGCTTTCGCGCACCTCCCCTAGCTTCCCCTGTATCGCTGTGTTTCCGTTTCCCTTTTATACCTTCACTTAAATCACTGTGTTTTCGCGCACCTCCCACACCTTCCCGTATATTGCTGTGTTTCCGCGCAACTCCCATAGCTTCCCATATCTCACTGTGTATTGGCGCACCTCTCATAGCTTCCGCTATATCGCTGTGTTTTTGCGTGCCTCTCATACCTTCCTCTATATCGCTGTGTTCTCGCGCACCTCTAATAGCTTCCACTATATTGCTGTGTTTTGGCGCACCTCTGACAGCTTCCACTATATTGCTGTGTTTTGGCGCACCTCCCCTAGCTTCCCCTATATCGCTGCTTTTTTGCTCATCTCTCATAGATTTGACTATATCGCCATGTTTTTGCGCACCTCTTATAAGTTTCCCTTTATACCTGAGTTTTCGCTCATCTCTCATACCTTCCCCTATATCACCGTGTTTCACGCACCTCCTATAGCTTCCTCTATATTGCTGTGCTTTCGTGCACCTGTTATACCTTCCCCTATGTATATCACTGTGTTTTCAAGCACCTCGCATATCTGCCCCTATATCCCTGGGTTTCAACGCACCTGATGTACCGTCCCCTATATCGCTGCATTTTTGCGCACTTCTCATTGCGTCCACTATATCGATGTGATCTCATGCACCTCTCACAACTTCCCCTATATCACCCTGTTTTCACACACCTCCTGTTGCTTCCCATGTATCACAGTGTTTTTGTGCACCTCTCATAGCTTCCCATATATTGCGATGTTTTCGCACACCTCTCATAACTTACCCTACTTCGCTGTGTTTTCGCCCACCTCTCGTAGATTCCCCTATATCAATGTGTTTTTGCGTACCTCTCATAACTTCGCCTATAACGCCGTGTTTTCACGCACCTCCCATAGCTTCCCATATATCGCTGTGTTTTCACCGGCCTCTCATACATTCCCCTATATTGCTGTGTTTTCGTGCACATCTCATAGCTTCCCCTATGTTGCTGTGATCACGTGCACCTCTCATCAATTCCCCTGTAATGCTCTGCTTTCGCGCACCTCTCATAGCTTCCCATATATCGCCCTGTTTTCACGCAACTCCCATAGCTTCCCCTATATCGCTGTTTTCTCGCACCTCTCACACCTTTCCCTACTTCGCTGCGTTTTCGCGCAATTCTCATAGCTTCCCCTATATCACTGTGTTTTCGCTCACCTCTTAGAGCTTCTCCTATATCGCCGTGTTTTCGTGCACCACACATAACGTCCCCTATATAGCTGTGTTTTCGCTCACCTCTCATAACTTCCCCTATATTGCTGTGTTTTCGCGCACCTCTCCTACCTTCAACGATATTGCTGTGCTTTCGCGTACGTCCCATACCTTCTCATATATTGCTGTGTTTCGTGCACCTTCCATAACCTCCCCTATATTGCTGTGTTTTTGCGCACATCTCATACCTTCTGCTGCATCGATGTATTTTCGCACACCTCTCATTGCTTCCCCTATATTGCTGTGTTTTCATGCACGTCTCAGAGCTTCCCCTGTATTGCTGTGTTTTTGCGCATATCCCATAGTTTCCCCTATATCGCCCTGTTTTCACGCGCCTCCCATAGCTTCCCATGTATCGCAGTGTTTTCGCTCACCTCTCATAGCCTCCCATATATTGCGATGTTTTCGCACACCTCTCATAGTTTCCCGCAAATGGCTGTTTCCGCGCACTTCTCTTAACTTCCCCTCCATCTCTGTTTTCTTGCGCACCTCTCATACCTTCAACTATATAGCTGTGTTCTCACGTACGTCACATACTTTCCCAAATATTGCTGTGTTTTCACGCACCTCCTATAGCTTCCCCTATATTTCTGTGTTTCCGTGCACATCTCATACCTTCTGCTGTATCGCTGTGTTTTCACGCACCTCCCATATCTTCCCCTATCTCGCTCTGTTTTCGCGCACGTCTCAGAGCTTCTCCTATATTGCTACGTTTTCGCGCACCTCCCATAGCTTACCATATATCGCTGTGTTTTCACCGGCCTCTCAAACATTCCCCTATATCGCTGTATTTTCGCGCACCTCTCATAGCTTCCCCTATGTCGCTGTGATCACGTGCACCTCTCATCAATTCCCCTGTATCGCTCTGCTTTCACGCACCTCTCATAGCTTCCCCTATATCGCCCTGTTTTCATGCGCCTCCTACAGTTTCCCATATATCGCAGTGTTTTTGTACACCTATCATAGCTTCCCATATATTGCCATGTTTTCGCACTCCTCTCATACCTTCTCCTATATCGCCCTGTTTTCGCGCACCTCCTATAGCGTCCTCTCTATCGCTGTGTTTTCACGCACCTCTCATACCTTTCCCTATATCGTTTTGCTTTTGTGCACCTCGCATACCTTCCCCTATATCACTGTGTTTTCACGCACCTTGCATATCTACCCCTATATCACTGTGTTTTCACGCACCTGATGTACCGTCCCCTATATTGCTGCGTTTTCTCGCACCTCTCATTGCGTCCCTTATATCGATGTGATCTCATGCACCTCTCACAACTTCCCCTATATCGCCCTGTTTACATGCACCTCCCGTAGCTTCCCATATATTGCGATGTTTTCGCACACCTCTCATAGTTTCCCCCAAATTGCTGTGTTTTCGCGGACCTCTCATAACTTACTCTACTTCGCTGTGTTTTCCTGCACCTCTAGTAGCTTCCCTTATATCGATGTGCTTTTGTGCACCTCTCATACCTTCGCCTATAACGCCATGGTTTTCACGCACCTCCCATCGCTTCCCATATATTGCTGTGTTTTCACCGGCCTCTCATACAATCCCCTATATCGCTGTGTATTCACGCACCTCCCATAGCATCCCCTATATCGCTGTACCTTCGAGCACCTCTCATACCTTCCCCTATATCGCCCTGTTTTCGCGCACCTCCTATACCTTCCCTTGTATCGCTGCGTTTTCGTGCACCTCTCATACCTTCCCCTATATCACTGTGTTTTCATGCACATCTCATAACGTCCCCTATTTCACTGTGTATTCGTGCACCTCCCATAAGATTCCTTATATCGCTGTGCCTTCGCGCACCTCTCATACCTTCCCCTATATCGCCGTGTTTTCATGCACATGTCATAATGTCCCCTATATCGCTGTGTTTTCGTGCACCTCTCATACCTCCCCTTATATCGCTGGGTTTTCATGCACATCTCATACCTTCCCCTATATCGCTGTGCTTTCGCGCACATCTCATACCTTCCCCTATATCGCTGTGTTTTTGTGCACTTCTCATACCTTCACTAATATCATTGCATTTTCATGCACATCTCATAACGTCCCCTACATCGCTGTGCCTTCGCGCACCTCTCATACCTTCCCTTATATCGCCCTGTTTTCGCGCATCTCCCATTCCTTCACCTATATCGCTGTGTTTTCTTGCACCTTTCCTACCTTCCCCGATATAGATGTGTTTACACACACCTCTCATAACTTCTATATCGCTGTGTTTTTGTGCACCTCTCATTCCTTCCCTAATATCGCTGCGTTTTCATGCACATCTCATCATGTCCCCTATATCGTGTGTATTCACGCACCTCCCATAGCATCCCCTATATCGCTGTGCATTGCACACCTCTCATACCTTCCCCTATATGGCTGTCTTTTCGCGCACATCCGATAGATTCACCTTTATCGCTGTGTAATTGCTCACCTCTCATAGCTTCCCCTGTATCGCCGTGTTTTTGCTCACCTCTCATAGCATCCCCTATATCGCTGTGCCTTCGCGCACCTCTCATACCTTCCCCTATATCGCTGTGTTTTCACGCACCTCTCATAACTTCTCCTATATCGCTGTATTTTTGCACAGCTCTTATACCTTCCCTAATATCGCTGCGTTTTTATGCACATCTCATCACGTCCCCTATATCGCTGTGTATTCACGCACCTCCCATAGCATGCCGTATATCGCTGTGCCTTGTGCACCTCTCATACCTCCCCCTATATCGCTGTGCCTTGTGCACCTCTCATACCTTCCCCTATATCGCTGTCTTTTCGCGCACATCCCATAGATTCACTTTTATCGCTGTGTTATTGCTCACCTCTCAAACCTTCCCCTGTATCGCCGTTTTTTTGCGCACCTCTCATACCTTCCCCTATATCGCTGTGTTTTCACGCACCTCTCTTAACTTCTCCAGTATCTATGTGTTTTTGTACACCTCTCATACCTTCCCCTATATCGCTGTGTTTTCAGGCACCTCTCATGGCTTCCACAATATCGCCATGTATCCATGCACATCTCATACCGTCCCCTATATCGCTGTGTTTTCGCGTACCTCACATAGCTTCGCCTACATCACTGTTTTCGCGCACATCCCATAGCTTCACCTTGATCGCTGTGTTATTGCTCACCTCTCATAGCTTACCCTATATCGCCGTGTTTTCGCGCACCTCGCATGTCTTCAACTATATCGCTATGTTTTCGCTCCTATCATTACTTCCCGTATATCGCTGTGCTCTCTCGCACCTCTGATACATTCTCCTGTATTGCCATGTTTTCGCGCACCTCTAACAATTTCCCCTATATCGCCGTTTTCTCGCACAGCTCTCATACCTTCCACTACATCACTGTTTTTTTGCGCATGTCCCATAGCGTCCCCAATATCGCTGTGTTTTCTGGCACCTCTGATACATTCCCCTGTATCGCCGTGGTTTCGCGCACATCCCATAGGTTTCACTATATTGCCCTGTTTTTGCGCACCTCTCTTGTCTTCCCAAATATCAAGGTGTTTTCGCGCTCCACTCATAGCATCCCCTATATCGCTGTGCCTTCGCGCACCTCTCATGGCTTCCCCAATATCGCCGTGTTTTCGTGCACCTCTCATACCGTCCCCTATATCGCTGTGTTTTTGCGCACATCCCATAGCTTCGCCTACATCGCTGTTTTCGCGCACATCCCATAGCTTCACCTTGATCGCTGTGTCATTACTCACCTCTCATAGCTTACCCTATATCGCTGTGTTTTCGCGCAGTTCGCATGTCTTCACCTATATCGCTATGTTTTTGCTCCTATCATTACTTCCCCTATATCGCTGTGTTGTCTCGCACCTCTGATACTTTCTCCTGTATTGCCATGTTTTCGCGCACCTCTTAAAATTTCCCCTATATCGCCGAGTTTTCTCACTCCTCTCATACCTTCCCCTATATCACTGTTTTTTTGCGCATGTCCCATAGCGTCCCCTATATCGCTGTGTTTTCTGGCACCTCTGATGCATTCCCCTGTAACGCCAAGTTTTCGCGCACCTCTCATACTTTCCCCTATAACGCCGTGTTTACGCACACCTCTCATAGCATCCCCTATATCGCAGTGCCTTCGTGTACCTCTCATACTTTCCCCTATATTGCCCTGCTTTCCTGCACCTTCTATACCTTCCCTTATATCGCTGCGTTTTCGTGTACCTCTCATACCTCCCCCTATATGGTTGTGTTTTCACGCACCTCTCATAACTTCTCCTATATTGCTGTATTTTTGTGCACCTCTCATAACTTCCCTTATATCATTGTGTTTTTATGCACATCTCATAACGTCCCCTATATCGCTGTGTATTCGTGCACCTCCCATTCCTTCCCCTATATCGCTGTGTTTTCGTGCACCTTTCATACGTTCCCCTATATCGCTGTGTTTTCGCACACCTGTCATAACTTCTCCTATATCGCTGTTTTTTTGTGCACCTCTCATAACTTCCCTAATATCGCTGCATTTTCATGCACATCTCATCACGTCCCCTATATCGCTGTGTATTCACGCACCTCCCATAGCATCCCCTATATCGCTGTACCTTCGAGCACCGCTCATACCTTCCCCTATATCGCCCTGTTTTCGCGCACCTCCTATACCTTCCCTTGTATCGCTGCGTTTTCGTGCACCTCTCATACCTTCCCCTACATCACTGTGTTTTCATGCACATCTCATAACGTCCCCTATTTCACTGTGTATTCGTGCACCTCCCATAAGATTCCTTATATCGCTGTGCCTTCGCGCACCTCTCATACCTTCCCCTATATCGCCCTGTTTTCATGCACATGTCATAATGTCCCCTATATCGCTGTGTTTTCGTGCACCTCTCATACCTCCCCTTATATCGCTGGGTTTTCACGCACCTCTCATAACTTCCCCTATATCGCCCTGTTTTCGCGCTCCTCTCATACCTTCCCCTATATCACTGTGTTTTCACGCACCTCTCATAACTACCCCTATATCGCTGTATTTTCGTACACCTCTCATGGTTTCCCATCTATCGCCGTGTATTCATGCACATCTCATACCTTCCCCTATATCGCTGTGCTTTTGCGCACGTCTCATACCTTCCCCTATATCGCTGTGTTTTTGTGCACCTCTCATACCTTCACTAATATCATTGCATTTTCATGCACATCTCATAACGTCCCCTATATCGCTGTGTATTCACGCACTTCCCATAGCATCCCCTATATCGCTGTGCCTTCGCGCACCTCTCATACCTTCCCTTATATCGCCCTGTTTTCGCGCATCTCCCATTCCTTCACCTATATCGCTGTGTTTTCTTGCACCTTTCATACCTTCCCCTATTTTGATGTGTTTACACACACCTCTCATAACTTCTCCTATATCGCTGTGTTTTTGTGCACCTCTCATTCCTTCCCTAATATCGCTGCGTTTTCATGCACATCTCATCATGTCCCCTATATCGTGTGTATTCACGCACCTCCCATAGCATCCCCTATATCGCTGTGCATTGCACACCTCTCATACCTTCCCCTATATCGCTGTCTTTCCGCGCACATCCGATAGATTCACCTTTATCGCTGTGTAATTGCTCACCTCTCATAGCTTCCCCTGTATCGCCGTGTTTTTGCTCACCTCTCATAGCATCCCCTATATCGCTGTACCTTCGAGTACCTCTCATACCTTCCCCTATATCACTGTGTTTTCATGCACATCTCATAACGTCCCCTATTTCACTGTGTATTCGTGCACCTCCCATAAGATTCCTTATATCGCTGTGCCTTCGCGCACCTCTCATACCTTCCCCTATATCGCCGTGTTTTCATGCACATGTCATAATGTCCCCTATATCGCTGTGTTTTCGTGCACCTCTCATACCTCCCCTTATATCGCTGGGTTTTCACGCACCTCTCATAACTTCCCCTATATCGCCCTGTTTTCGCGCTCCTCTCATACCTTCCCCTATATCACTGTGTTTTCACGCACCTCTCATAACTACCCCTATATCGCTGTATTTTCGCACACCTCTCATGGTTTCCCATCTATCGCCGTGTATTCATGCACATCTCATACCTTCCCCTATATCGCTGTGCTTTCGCGCACATCTCATACCTTCCCCTATATCGCTGTGTTTTTGTGCACTTCTCATACCTTCACTAATATCATTGCATTTTCATGCACATCTCATAACGTCCCCTACATCGCTGTGTATTCACGCACCTCCCATAGCATCCCCTATATCGCTGTGCCTTCGCGCACCTCTCATACCTTCCCTTATATCGCCCTGTTTTCGCGCATCTCCCATTCCTTCACCTATATCGCTGTGTTTTCTTGCACCTTTCCTACCTTCCCCGATATAGATGTGTTTACACACACCTCTCATAACTTCTCCTATATCGCTGTGTTTTTGTGCACCTCTCATTCCTTCCCTAATATCGCTGCGTTTTCATGCACATCTCATCATGTCCCCTATATCGTGTGTATTCACGCACCTCCCATAGCATCCCCTATATCGCTGTGCATTGCACACCTCTCATACCTTCCCCTATATCGCTGTCTTTTCGCGCACATCCGATAGATTCACCTTTATCGCTGTGTAATTGCTCACCTCTCATAGCTTCCCCTGTATCGCCGTGTTTTTGCTCACCTCTCATAGCTTCCTCTATATCGCAGTGTTTTCGCGCACCTCTCATGTCTTCACCTAGATCGCTATGTTTTCGCTCCTCTCAATACTTCCTCTATATCGCTGTGTTTTCTCGCACATCTGATACATTCTCCCATATCGCCGTGTTTTCGCACACCTCTCATAATTTCCCCTATATCGCCGTGTTCTCGCTCACCTCTCATACCTTCCCCTATAACACTGTGTTTTCGCGCGCGTCCCATTGTGTCCCCTATATCGCTGTGTTTTCGTGCACCTTTCATACCTTCCCCTATATCACTGTGTTTGCGCACGTCTGATAGCGTCCCCTATATTGCTGTGCTTTCGCGCACCTCTCATACCTTCCGCTATATTGACCTGTTTTTGCGCAAATCCCATAGCTTCCACTATATTGCCCTATTTTTGCGCACCTCTCATGTCTTCCCCTACATCGCTGTGTTTTCTCGCACCTCTGAGGCATTCCCCTGCAACGCCAAGTTTTCGCGCACCTCTCATAATTTCCCCTATATCGCCGTGCTTTCGTGCACCTCTCATAGCTTCCCATATAGCGCCATGTATTCATACACATCTCATACTGTCCCCTATATCACCGTGTTTTCGCGCACCTCCCATAGCATCCCCAATATCGCTGTGCCTTCGTGCACCTCTCATACCTTCCCCTATATCGTTCTGTTTTCGCGCACCTCCCATTCCTTCACCTATATCGCCCTGTTTTCGCGCACCTCCCGTTCCTTCACCTATATCGCTGTTTTCGTGCACCTCTCATACCTTCCCCTATATCGCTGTGTTTTCACACACCTGTCATAACTTCTTTTATATCGCTGTGTTTTTGTACACCTCTCATACCTTCGCTAATATCGCTGCGTTTTTATGCACATCTCATCACGTCCCCTATATTGCTGTGTATTCACGCACCTCCCATAGCATGCCCTATATCGCTGTGCCTTGCGCACCTCTCATACCTCCCCCTCTATCGCTGTGCCTTGCGCACCTCTCATACCTTCCCCTATATCGCTGTCTTTTCGCGCACATCCCATAGATTCACCTTTATCGCTGTGTTATTGCTCACCTCTCATAGCTTCCCCTGTATCGTCGTGTTTTTGCGCAACTCTCATACCTTCCCCTATATCGCTGTGTTTTCACGCACCTCTCTTAACTTCTCCAGTATCTATGTGTTTTTGTACACTTCTCATACCTTCCCCTATATCGCTGTGTTTTCAGGTACCTCTCATGGCTTCCCCAATATCGCCGTGTATCCATGCACATCTCATACCGTCCCCTATATCGCTGTGTTTTCGCGTACCTCCCATAGCTTCGCCTACATCGCTGTTTTCCCGCACATCCCATTGCTTCACCTTGATCGCTGTGTTATTGCTCACCTCTCATAGCTTACCCTATATCGCCATGTTTTCGCGCACCTCGCATGTCTTCAACTATATCGCTATGTTTTCGCTCCTATCATTACTTCCCGTATATCGCTGTGATCTCTCGCACCTCTGATACATTCTCCTGTATTGCCATGTTTTTGCGCACCTCTTACAATTTCCCCTATATCGCTGTTCTCTCGCACAGCTCTCATACCTTCCACTACATCACTGTTTTTTTGCGCATGTCCCATAGCGTCCCCAATATCGCTGTGTTTTCTGGTACCTCTGATACATTCCCCTGTATCGTCGTGGTTTCGCGCACATCCCATAGGTTTCACTATATTGCCCTGTTTTTGCGCACCTCTCTTGTCTTCCCAAATATCACGGTGTTTTCGCGCTCCACTCATAGCATCCCCTATATCGCTGTGCCTTCGCGCACGTCTCATAACTTCCCCTATATCGCCGTGTTTTCGTGCACATCTCATACCACCCCTTATATCACTGTGCTTTCACGCACCTCTCATAACTTCTCCTATATCGCTGTATTTTTGAACAGCTCTTATACCTTCCCTAATATCACTGCGTTTTTATGCACATCTCATCACGTCCCCTATATCGCTGTGTATTCACGCACCTCCCATAGCATGCCCTATATCGCTGTGCCTTGCGCACCTCTCATACCTCCACCTATATCGCTGTGCCTTGCGAACCTCTCATACGTTCCCCTATATCGCTGTCTTTTCACGCACATCCCATAGATTCACCTTTATCGCTGTGTTATTGCTCACCTCTCATATCTTCCCCTGTATCGCCGTGTTTTTGCGCACCTCTCATACCTACCCCTATATCGCTGTGTTTTCACGCACCTCTCTTAACTTCTCCAGTGTCTATGTGTTTTTGTACACCTCTCATACCTTCCCCTATATCGCTGTGTTTTCAGGCACCTCTCATGGCTTCCCCAATATCGCCGTGCATCCATGCACATCTCATACCGTCCCCTATATCGCTGTGTTTTTGCGCACATCCCACAGCTTCGCCTACATCGCTGTTTTTGCGCACATCCCATAGCTTCACCTTGATCGCTGTGTTATTGCTCACCTCTCATAGCTTACCCTATATCGCCGTGTTTTCGCGCAGTTCGCATGTCTTCCCCTATATCGCTATGTTTTTGCTCCTATCATTACTTCCCCTATATCGCTGTGTTGTCTCGCACCTCTGATACTTTCTCCTGTATTGCCATGTTTTCGCGCACCTCTTACAATTTCCCCTATATCGCCGAGTTTTCTCACTCCTCTCATACCTTCCCCTATATCACTGTTTTTTTGCGCATGTCCCATAGCGTCCCCTATATCGCTGTGTTTTCTGGCACCTCTGATGCATTCCCCTGTAACGCCAAGTTTTCGCGCACCTCTCATACTTTCCCCTATAACGCCGTGTTTACGCACACCTCTCATAGCATCCCCTATATCGCAGTGCCTTCGTGTACCTCTCATACTTTCCCCTATATTGCCCTGCTTTCCTGCACCTTCTATACCTTCCCTTATATCGCTGCGTTTTCGTGTAACTCTCATACCTCCCCCTATATGGTTGTGTTTTCACGCACCTCTCATAACTTCTCCTATATTGCTGTATTTTTGTGCACCTCTCATAACTTCCCTTATATCATTGTGTTTTTATGCACATCTCATAACGTCCCCTATATCGCTGTGTATTCGTGCACCTCCCATTCCTTCCCCTATATCGCTGTGTTTTCGTGCACCTTTCATACGTTCCCCTACATCGCTGTGTTTTCGCACACCTGTCATAACTTCTCCTATATCGCTGTGTTTTTGTGCACCTCTCATAACTTCCCTAATATCGCTGCGTTTTCATGCACATCTCATCATGTCCCCTATATCGTGTGTATTCACGCACCTCCCATAGCATCCCCTATATCGCTGTGCATTGCACACCTCTCATACCTTCCCCTATATCGCTGTCTTTTCGCGCACATCCGATAGATTCACCTTTATCGCTGTGTAATTGCTCACTTCTCATAGCTTCCCCTGTATCGCCGTGTTTTTGCTCACCTCTCATAGCATCCCCTATATCGCTGTACCTTCGAGTACCTCTCATACCTTCCCCTATATCACTGTGTTTTCATGCACATCTCATAACGTCCCCTATTTCACTGTGTATTCGTGCACCTCCCATAAGATTCCTTATATCGCTGTGCCTTCGCGCACCTCTCATACCTTCCCCTATATCGCCGTGTTTTCATGCACATGTCATAATGTCCCCTATATCGCTGTGTTTTCGTGCACCTCTCATACCTCCCCTTATATCGCTGGGTTTTCACGCACCTCTCATAACTTCCCCTATATCGCGCTGTTTTCGGGCACCTCTCATACCTTCCCCTATATTGCTGTGTTTTCGTGCTCCTCTCATACCTTCACTAATATCGCTGCATTTTCATGCACATCTCATCACGTCCCCTATATCGTTGTGTATTCACGCACCTCCCATAGCATCCCCTATATCGCTGTGCCTTCGAGCACCTCTCATACCTTCCCCTATATCGCCCTGTTTTCGCGCACCTCCTATACCTTCCCTTGTATCGCTGCGTTTTCGTGCACCTCTCATACCTTCCCCTATATCACTGTGTTTTCATGCACATCTCATAACGTCCCCTATTTCACTGTGTATTCGTGCACCTCCCATAAGATTCCTTATATCGCTGTGCCTTCGCGCACCTCTCATACCTTCCCCTATATCGCCGTGTTTTCATGCACATGTCATAACGTCCCCTATATCGCTGGGTTTTCACGCACCTCTCATAACTTCCCCTATATCGCCCTGTTTTCGCGCTCCTCTCATACCTTCCCCTATATCATTGTGTTTTCACGCGCCTCTCATAACTACCCTATATCGCTGTATTTTCGTACACCTCTCATGGTTTCCCATCTATCGCCGTGTATTCATGCACATCTCATACCTTCCCCTATATCGCTGTGCTTTTGCGCACGTCTCATACCTTCCCCTATATCGCTGTGCTTTTGTGCACCTCTCATACCTTCACTAATATCATTGCATTTTCATGCACATCTCATAACGTCCCCTATATCGCTGTGTATTCACGCACCTCCCATAGCATCCCCTATATCGCTGTGCCTTCGCGCACCTCTCATACCTTCCCTTATATCGCCCTGTTTTCGCGCATCTCCCATTCCTTCACCTATATCGCTGTGTTTTCTTGCACCTTTCATACCTTCCCCTATATAGATGTGTTTACACACACCTCTCATAACTTCTCCTGTATCGCTGTGTTTTTGTGCACCTCTCATTCCTTCCCTAATATCGCTGCGTTTTCATGCACATCTCATCATGTCCCCTATATCGTGTGTATTCACGCACCTCCCATAGCATCCCCTATATCGCTGTGCATTGCACACCTCTCATACCTTCCCCTATATCGCTGTCTTTCCGCGCACATCCGATAGATTCACCTTTATCGCTGTGTAATTGCTCACCTCTCATAGCTTCCCCTGTATCGCCGTGCTTTTGCTCACCTCTCATAGCTTCCTCTATATCGCAGTGTTTTTGCGCACCTCTCATGTCTTCACCTAGATCGCTATGTTTTTGCTCCTCTCAATACTTCCTCTATATCGCTGTGTTTTCTCGCACATCTGATACATTCTCCCATATCGTCGTGTTTTCGCACACCTCTCATAATTTCCCCTATATCGCCGTGTTCTCGCTCACCTCTCATACCTTCCCCTATAACACTGTGTTTTTGCGCGCGTCCCATTGTGTCCCCTATATCGCTGTCTTTTCGTGCACCTTTCATACCTTCCCCTATATTGCTGTGTTTTCATACACCTCTCATAACTTCTTACATATCGCTGTGTTTTTGTGCACCTCTCATACCTTCCCTAATATCGCTGCGTTTTCATGCACATCTCATCACGTCCCCTATATCGCTGTGTATTCACGCACCCGCCATAGCATCCCCTATATCGCTGTGCATTGCGCACCTCTCATACCTTCCCCTGTATCGCTGTCTTTTCGCGCACATCCCATAGATTCACTTTTATCGCTGTGTTATTGCTCACCTCTCATAGCTTCCCCTGCATCGCCGTGTTTTTGCTCAGCTCTCATAGCTTCCCCTTTCTCGCAGTGTTTTCGCGCACCTCTCATGTCTTCACCGAGATCGCTATGATTTCGCTCCTCTCATTATTTCCCTATATCGCTGTGTTTTCTCGCACATCTGATACATTCTCCCGTATCGCAATGTTTTCGCGCACCTCTCATAATTTCCCCTATATCGCCGTGTTCTCGCACACCTCTCATACCTTCCCCTATATCACTGTGTTTGCGCACGACTGATAGCGTCCCCTATATCGCTGTGCTTTCGCGCACCTCTCATACCTTCCGCTATATAGACCTGTTTTTGCGCAAATCCCATAGCTTCCACTATATTGCCCTATTTTTGCGCACCTTTCATGTCTTCCCCAACATCGCTGTGTTTTCTCGCACCTCTGAGGCATTCCCGTGTAATGCCAAGTTTTCGCGCACCTCTCATAATTTCCCCTATATCGCCGTGCTTTCGTGCACCTCTCATAGCTTCCCATATAGCGCCGTGTTTTCATGCACATCTCATACTGTCCCCTATATCACCGTGTTTTCGCGCCCCTCCCATAGCATCCCCAATATCGCTGTGCCTTCGTGCACCTCTCATACCTTCCCCTATATCGTTCTGTTTTCGCGCACCTCCCATTCCTTCACCTATATCGCCCTGTTTTCGCGCACCTCCCGTTCCTTCACCAATATCGCTGTTTTCGTGCACCTCTCATACCTTCCCCTATATCGCTGTGTTTTCACACACCTCTCATAACTTCTCTTATATCGCTGTGTTTTTGTACACCTCTCATACCTTCCCTAATATCGCTGCGTTTTTATGCACATCTCATCACGTCCCCTATATCGCTGTGTATTCACGCACCTCCCATAGCATGCCCTATATCGCTGTGCCTTGCGCACCTCTCATACCTTCCCCTATATCACTGTGTTTTCGCGCACATCTGATACATTCTCCCGTATCGCCGTGTTTTTGCGCACCTCTCATAATTTCCCCTATATCGCCCTGTTCTTGCACATCTCTCATACCTTCCCCTATATCACTGTGTTTTCGCGCACGTCCCATAGCGTCCCCTATATCGCTGTGCTTTCGCGCACCTCTCTTACCTTCCCCTACATCGCCCTGTTTTTGCGCAGATCCCATAGCTTCCACTATATTGCCCTGTTTTTGCGCACCTTTCATGTCTTCCCCTACATCGCTGTGTTTTCTCGCACCTCTGATGCATTCCCCTGTAACGCCAAGTTTTCGTGCACCTCTCATGCTTTCCCCTATATCGCCGTTTTTTCGCGTACCTCTCATAGCTTCCCATATATCGCCGTGTTTTCATACACATCTCATACAGTCCCTTATATCACTGTGTTTTCGCGCACCTCCCATAGCATCCCCTATATCGCTGTGCCTTCGTGCACCTCTCATACCTTTCCGTATATCGCCGTTTTTTCATGCACATCTCATAACGTATCCTATATCGCTGGGTTTTCACGCACCTCTCATAACTTCCCCTATATAGCCCTGTTTTCGCGCACCTCTTATAACTACCCCTATATCGCTGTGTTTTCGCACACCTCTCATGGTTTCCCGACTATCGCCATGTATTCATGCACATCTTATACCATCCCCTATATCGCTGTGTTTTCGCACACTTCTCATACCTTCCCCTATATCACTGTTTTTTCGCGCACATCCCATAGATTCACCCTTATCGCTGTGTTATTGCGCACCTCTCATAGCTACCCCTGTATCGCCGTGTTTTTCCTCCCCGTCACCGAGATCACATAGCGATCTAGGTGAAGACATGAGAGGTGCGCGAAAACACGGCGATATGGGGGAAGCTATGAAAGGTGCACGAAAACACAGCGATATAGGGGACGTTATGAGATGTGCATAAAAACATAGCGATATAGGGGAAGTTATGAGAGGTGCGCAATAATACAGCAATATAGGAGAAGTTACTAGAGGTGAGTGAAAACACTGTGATATAGGGGGAGATATGAGAGGTACACGAAAACACAGTGATATAGGGGAAGGTATGAGAGGAGCGAAAACATAGCGATCTCGGTGAAGACATCTCTCAGACCTTCCCCTATATCGCCCTGTTTTCGTGCACATCCCATTGCTTCCACTATATTGCCCTGTTTTCGCGCACTTCTCATGTGTTCCACTACATCGCTGTGTTTTCTGGCACCTCTGATGCATTCCCCTGTAACGCCAAGTTTTCACGCATTCTCATAATTTCCCCTATATGGCCGTGTTTACGCGCACCTCTCATACCTCCCCCTATACCGCCATGTTTTTATGCGCGTTTCATTCCGTCCCCTATATTACTGTGTTTTCACACACCTCCCACAGCATCCCCTATATCGCTGTGCCTTCGTGCACCTCCATACCTTCCCCTATATTGCCCTGTTTTCGCGCACCTCCTATACCTTCCCTTATATCGCTGAGTTTTCATGCACCTCTCATACCTTCCCCTATATTGCCCTGTTTTCGCGCACCTCCTATACCTTCCCTTGTATCGCTGCGTTTTCGTGCACCTCTCATTCGTTCCCCTATATCGCTGTGTTTTCGTGCACTTTTCATACCTTCCCATATATCGCTGTGTTTTCACACACCTCTCATAACTTCTCCTATATCGCTGTGTTTTTGTGCACCTCTCATACCTTCCCTAATATCGCTGCGTTTTCATGCACATCTCATCACGTCCCCTATATCGCTGTGTATTCACGCACCTCCCATAGCATGCTCTATATCGCTGTGCCTTGCGCACCTCTCATACCTCCCCCTATATCGCTGTGCCTTGCGCACCTCTCATACCTTCCCCTATATCGCTGTCTTTTAGCGCACATCCCATAGATTCACCCTTATCGCTGTGTTATTGCTCACCTCTCATAGCTTCCCCTGTATCGTCGTGTTTTTGCGCACCTCTCATACCTTCCCCTATATCGCTGTGTTTTCACGCACAACTCTTAACCTCTCCAGTATCTATGTGTTTTTGTACACTTCTCATACCTTCCCCTATATCGCTGTGTTTTCAGGCACCTCTCATGGCTTCCCCAATATCGCCGTGTATCCATGCACATCTCATACCGTCCCCTATATCGCTGTGTTTTCGCGTACCTCCCATAGCTTCGCCTACATCGCTGTTTTCGCGCACATCCCATAGCTTCACCTTGATCGCTGTGTTATTGCTCACCTCTCATAGCTTACCCTATATCGCCGTGTTTTCGCGCACCTCGCATGTCTTCAACTATATCGCTATGTTTTCGCTCCTATCATTACTTCCCATATATCGCTGTGCTCTCTCGCACCTCTGATACATTCTCCTGTATTGCCATGTTTTTGCGCACCTCTTACAATTTCCCCTATATCGCTGTTCTCTCGCACAGCTCTCATACCTTCCACTACATCACTGTTTTTTTGCGCATGTCCCATAGCGTCCCCAATATCGCTGTGTTTTCTGGCACCTCTGATACATTCCCCTGTATCGCCGTGGTTTCGTGCACATCCCATAGGTTTCACTATATTGTCCTGTTTTTGCGCACCTCTCTTGTCTTCCCAAATATCACGGTGTTTTCGCGCTCCTCTCATAGCATCCCCTATATCGCTGTGCCTTCGCGCACCTCTCATAACTTCCCCTATGTCGCCGTGTTTTTGTGCACCTCTCATACCTTCCCCTATATCGCTGTGTTTTCGTGCACATCTCATACCACCCCTTATATCACTGTGCTTTCACGCACCTCTCATAACTTCTCCTATATCGCTGTATTTTTGCACAGCTCTTATACCTTCCTTAATATCGCTGCGTTTTTATGCACATCTCATCACGTCCCCTATATCGCTGTGTATTCACGCACCTCCCATAGCATGCCCTATATCGCTGTGCCTTGCGCACCTCTCATACCTCCCCCTATATCGCTGTGCCTTGCGCACCTCTCATACCTTACCCCATATCGCTGTCTTTTCATGCACCTCTCTTAACTTTTCCAGTATCTATGTGTTTTTGTACACCTCTCATACCTTCCCCTATATCGCTGTGTTTTTGCGCACATCCCATAGCTTCGCCTACATCGCTGTTTTTGCGCACATCCCATAGCTTCACCTTGATCGCTGTGTTATTGCTCACCTCTCATAGCTTACCCTATATCGCCGTGTTTTCGCGCAGTTCGCATGTCTTCACCTATATCGCTATGTTTTTGCTCCTATCATTACTTCCCCTATATCGCTGTGTTGTCTCGCACCTCTGATACTTTCTCCTGTATTGCCATGTTTTCGCGCACCTCTTACAATTTCCCCTATATCGCCGAGTTCTCTCACTCCTCTCATACCTTCCCCTATATCACTGTTTTTTTGCGCATGTCCCATAGCGTCCCCTATATCGCTGTGTTTTCTGGCACCTCTGATGCATTCCCCTGTAATGCCAAGTTTTCGCGCACCTCTCATACTTTCCCCTATAACGCCGTGTTTACGCACACCTCTCATAGCATCCCCTATATCGCAGTGCCTTTGTGTACCTCTCATACTTTCCCCTATATTGCCCTGCTTTCCTGCACCTTCTATACCTTCCCTTATATCGCTGCGTTTTCGTGTACCTCTCATACCTCCCCCTATATGGTTGTGTTTTCACGCACCTCTCATAACTTCTCCTATATTGCTGTATTTTTGCGCACCTCTCATAACTTCCCTTATATCATTGTGTTTTTATGCACATCTCATAATGTCCCCTATATCGCTGTGTATTCGTGCACCTCCCATTCCTTCCCCTATATCGCTGTGTTTTCGTGCACCTTTCATACGTTCCCCTATATCGCTGTGTTTTCGCACACCTGTCATAACTTCTCCTATATCGCTGTGTTTTTGTGCACCTCTCATAACTTCCCTAATATCGCTGCGTTTTCATGCACATCTCATCACGTCCCCTACATCGCTGTGTACTCACGCACCTCCCATAGCATCCCCTATATCGCTGTGCCTTCGAGCACCTCTCATACCTTCCCCTATATCGCCCTGTTTTCGCGCACCTCCTATACCTTCCCTTGTATCGCTGCGTTTTCGTGCACCTCTCATACCTTCCCCATATCACTGTGTTTTCATGCACATCTCATAACGTCCCCTATTTCACTGTGCATTCGTGCACCTCCCATAAGATTCCTTATATCGCTGTGCCTTTGCGCACCTCTCATACCTTCCCCTATATCGCCGTGTTTTTATGCACATGTCATAATGTCCCCTATATCGCCGTCCTTTCGCGCACCTCTCATGTCTTCACTGAGATCGTTATGTTTTTGCTCCTCTCATACCTTCCCCTATATCGCTGTGTTTTCGTGTACCTCTCATACCTCCCCCTATATCACAGTGTTTTCACGCACCTCTAATAACTTCTCCTATATTGCTGTATTATTGCGCACCTCTCATAACTTCCCCTATATCGCTGCGTTTTCATGCACATCTCATCACGTCTCCTATATCGCTGTGTATTCACACACATCCCATAGCATCCCCTATATCGCTGTGCCTTGCGCACCTCTCATACCTTCCCCTATATCGCTGTCTTTTCGCGCACATCTCATAGATTCACCTTTATCGCTGTTATTGCTCACCTCTCATAGCTTCCCCTATATCGCTGTCTTTTCGCGCACATCTCATAGATTCACCTTTATCGCTGTTATTGCTCACCTCTCATAGCTTCCCCTATATCGCCGTGATTTCGCGCACCTCTCATGTCTTCCCCTATATCACTGTGTTTTCGCGCACCTTCCATGGTATCCCCTATATTGCTGTGCCTTCGCATACCTCTCATAACTTCACCTATATCACCCTGTTTACGAGCACCTTCCATACCTCCCCCTATATCGCTGTGTTTTCGTGCACCTCTCATACCTCCCCCTATATCGCTGTGCCTGGCGCACCTCTCATAGCTTCCCCTATATCGCTGCCTTTTCGCACACATCCCATAGCATCCCCATATCGCTGTGCCTTCATGCACCTCTTATATTTTCCCGTATATCGCCCAGTTTTCGCACACATTCTATACCTTCCCTTAAATCGCTGCGTTTAGATGCACCTCTCATACCTTCCCCAATATTGCCCTGCTTTCACGCACCTCCTATACCTTCCCTTATATCGCTGCGTTTTCGTGCACCTCTCATACCTTCCCCTATATCGCTGTGCTTTCATGCACATCTCATAACGTCCCCTATTTCGCTCTGTATTCGTGCACATCCCATAACATCCCCTACATCGCTGTGCCTTCGCGCACCTCTCATACCTTCCTCTATAAGCCGTGTTTTCATGCACATCTCATAACATCCCCTATATCGCTGGGTTTTCACGCACCTCTCATAACTTCCCCTATATCAGCCTGCTTTCAAGCACCTCCCATACCTTCCCCTATATCGCTGTGTTTTCGTGTACCTCTCATACCTCCCCCTATATCGCAGTGTTTTCACGCACCTTTTATAACTTCTCCTATATTGCTGTATTATTGCGCACCTCTCATAACTTCCCCTATATCGCCCTGTTTTTATGCACATCTCATAACGTCCCCTATATCGCTGTGTATTTGTGCACCTCCCATTCGTTCCCTATATCACTGTGTTTTCATGCACTTTTCATACCTTCCCCTATATCGCTGTGTTTTCACACACCTCTCATAACTTCCCCTATATCGCTGTGTTTTTGTGCACCTCTCATACCTTCCGTAATATCGCTGCATTTTCATGCACATCTAATCACGTCTCCTATATCGCTGTGTATTCACACACCTCCCATAGCATCCCCTATATCGCTGTGCCGTGCGCACCTCTCATAGCTTCTCCTATATCGCTGTCTTTTCGCGAACATCCCATAGATTTACCTTTATCGCTGCGTTATTGCTCACCTCTCATAGCTTCCCCTGTATCGCCGTGTTTTTGCTCACCTCTCAAAGCTTCCCCCATATCGCCGTATTTTCGAGCACCTTTCATGTCTTCACCTAGATCGCTATGTTTTCGCTCCTCTCAATACTTCCCCTATATCGCTGTGTTTTCTCTGACATCTGATACATTCTCCCGTATCGCCGTGTTTTCGCACACCTCTCATATTTTCCCCTATATCGCTGTGTTTTCGCGCACCTCTCATACCTTCCCCTATATCGCCCTGTTTTCGTGCACATCCCATAGATTCCACTATATTGCCCTGTTTTCGCGCACCTCTCATGTATTCCTCTACATCGCAGTGTTTTCTGGCACCTTGGATGCATTCCCCTGTAATGCCAAGTTTTCGCGCACCTCCCATAGTTTCCCCTATATGGCCGTGTTTACGCGCACCTCTCATACCTCCCCCTATATCGCCGTGTTTTTATGCACATCTCATACCGTCCCCTATATTACTGTGTTTTCACGCACCTCCCATAGCACCCCCTATATCGCTGTGCCTTCGTGCACCTCCATACCTTCCCCTATATTGCCCTGTTTTTGCGCACCTCCAATACCTTCCCATGTATCGCTGCGTTTTCGTGCACCTCTCATACCTTCCCCTATATCGCTGTCTTTTCATGCACATCTCATAACGTCCCCTATTTCGCTGTGTATTCGTGCACCTGCCATAACTTCCCCTATATCGCCCTGTTTTCGCGCTCCTCTCATATCTTCCCCTATCTCACTGTGTTTTCATGCACATCTCATAACGTCCCCTATATCGCTGTGTATTCACGCACCTCCCATAGCATCCCCTATATCGCTGTGCCTTCGCGCACCTCTCATTCCTTCCCCTATATCGCTGTGTTCTCGTGCACCTTTCATACCTTCCAATATATCGCTGTGTTTTCACACACCTCTCATAACTTCTCCTATATCGCTGTGTTTTTGTGCACCTCTCATACCTTCCCTAATATCGCTGCGTTTTCATGCACATCTCATCACGTCCCCTATATCGTGTGTATTCACGCACCTCCCATAGCATCCCCTATATCGCTGTGCATTGCGCACCTCTCATACCTTCCCCTATATCGCGGTCTTTTTGCGCACATCCCATAGATTCACCTTTATCGCTCTGTTATTGCTCACCTCTCATAGCTTTCCCTATATCGCCGTGTTTTCGCGCAACTCTCATGTCTTCACCGAGTTCGCTATGTTTTTGCTCCTCTCATTACTTCCCCTATATCGCTGTGTATTCTCGCACATCTGATAAATTCTCCCGTATCGCCGTGTTTTCGCGCACCTCTCATAATTTCCCCTATATCGCTGTGTTCTTGCACATCTCTCATACCTTCCCCTATATCACTGTGTTTTCGCGCACATCTGATACATTCTCCCGTATCGCCGTGTTTTTGCGCACCTCTCATAATTTCCCCTATATCGCCCTGTTCTTGCACATCTCTCATACCTTCCCCTATATCACTGTGTTTTCGCGCACGTCCCATAGCGTCCCCTATATCGCTGTGCTTTCGCGCACCTCTCTTACCTTCCCCTACATCGCCCTGTTTTTGCGCAGATCCCATAGCTTCCACTATATTGCCCTGTTTTTGCGCACCTTTCATGTCTTCCCCTACATCGCTGTGTTTTCTCGCACCTCTGATGCATTCCCCTGTAACGCCAAGTTTTCGTGCACCTCTCATGCTTTCCCCTATATCGCCGTTTTTTCGCGTACCTCTCATAGCTTCCCATATATCGCCGTGTTTTCATACACATCTCATACAGTCCCTTATATCACTGTGTTTTCGCGCACCTCCCATAGCATCCCCTATATCGCTGTGCCTTCGTGCACCTCTCATACCTTTCCGTATATCGCCGTTTTTTCATGCACATCTCATAACGTATCCTATATCGCTGGGTTTTCACGCACCTCTCATAACTTCCCCTATATAGCCCTGTTTTCGCGCACCTCTTATAACTACCCCTATATCGCTGTGTTTTCGCACACCTCTCATGGTTTCCCGACTATCGCCATGTATTCATGCACATCTTATACCATCCCCTATATCGCTGTGTTTTCGCACACTTCTCATACCTTCCCCTATATCACTGTTTTTTCGCGCACATCCCATAGATTCACCCTTATCGCTGTGTTATTGCGCACCTCTCATAGCTACCCCTGTATCGCCGTGTTTTTCCTCCCCGTCACCGAGATCACATAGCGATCTAGGTGAAGACATGAGAGGTGCGCGAAAACACGGCGATATGGGGGAAGCTATGAAAGGTGCACGAAAACACAGCGATATAGGGGACGTTATGAGATGTGCATAAAAACACAGCGATATAGGGGAAGTTATGAGAGGTGCGCAATAATACAGCAATATAGGAGAAGTTACTAGAGGTGAGTGAAAACACTGTGATATAGGGGGAGATATGAGAGGTACACGAAAACACAGTGATATAGGGGAAGGTATGAGAGGAGCGAAAACATAGCGATCTCGGTGAAGACATCTCTCAGACCTTCCCCTATATCGCCCTGTTTTCGTGCACATCCCATTGCTTCCACTATATTGCCCTGTTTTCGCGCACTTCTCATGTGTTCCACTACATCGCTGTGTTTTCTGGCACCTCTGATGCATTCCCCTGTAACGCCAAGTTTTCACGCATTCTCATAATTTCCCCTATATGGCCGTGTTTACGCGCACCTCTCATACCTCCCCCTATACCGCCATGTTTTTATGCGCGTTTCATTCCGTCCCCTATATTACTGTGTTTTCACACACCTCCCACAGCATCCCCTATATCGCTGTGCCTTCGTGCACCTCCATACCTTCCCCTATATTGCCCTGTTTTCGCGCACCTCCTATACCTTCCCTTATATCGCTGAGTTTTCATGCACCTCTCATACCTTCCCCTATATTGCCCTGTTTTCGCGCACCTCCTATACCTTCCCTTGTATCGCTGCGTTTTCGTGCACCTCTCATTCGTTCCCCTATATCGCTGTGTTTTCGTGCACTTTTCATACCTTCCCATATATCGCTGTGTTTTCACACACCTCTCATAACTTCTCCTATATCGCTGTGTTTTTGTGCACCTCTCATACCTTCCCTAATATCGCTGCGTTTTCATGCACATCTCATCACGTCCCCTATATCGCTGTGTATTCACGCACCTCCCATAGCATGCTCTATATCGCTGTGCCTTGCGCACCTCTCATACCTCCCCCTATATCGCTGTGCCTTGCGCACCTCTCATACCTTCCCCTATATCGCTGTCTTTTAGCGCACATCCCATAGATTCACCCTTATCGCTGTGTTATTGCTCACCTCTCATAGCTTCCCCTGTATCGTCGTGTTTTTGCGCACCTCTCATACCTTCCCCTATATCGCTGTGTTTTCACGCACAACTCTTAACCTCTCCAGTATCTATGTGTTTTTGTACACTTCTCATACCTTCCCCTATATCGCTGTGTTTTCAGGCACCTCTCATGGCTTCCCCAATATCGCCGTGTATCCATGCACATCTCATACCGTCCCCTATATCGCTGTGTTTTCGCGTACCTCCCATAGCTTCGCCTACATCGCTGTTTTCGCGCACATCCCATAGCTTCACCTTGATCGCTGTGTTATTGCTCACCTCTCATAGCTTACCCTATATCGCCGTGTTTTCGCGCACCTCGCATGTCTTCAACTATATCGCTATGTTTTCGCTCCTATCATTACTTCCCATATATCGCTGTGCTCTCTCGCACCTCTGATACATTCTCCTGTATTGCCATGTTTTTGCGCACCTCTTACAATTTCCCCTATATCGCTGTTCTCTCGCACAGCTCTCATACCTTCCACTACATCACTGTTTTTTTGCGCATGTCCCATAGCGTCCCCAATATCGCTGTGTTTTCTGGCACCTCTGATACATTCCCCTGTATCGCCGTGGTTTCGTGCACATCCCATAGGTTTCACTATATTGTCCTGTTTTTGCGCACCTCTCTTGTCTTCCCAAATATCACGGTGTTTTCGCGCTCCTCTCATAGCATCCCCTATATCGCTGTGCCTTCGCGCACCTCTCATAACTTCCCCTATGTCGCCGTGTTTTTGTGCACCTCTCATACCTTCCCCTATATCGCTGTGTTTTCGTGCACATCTCATACCACCCCTTATATCACTGTGCTTTCACGCACCTCTCATAACTTCTCCTATATCGCTGTATTTTTGCACAGCTCTTATACCTTCCTTAATATCGCTGCGTTTTTATGCACATCTCATCACGTCCCCTATATCGCTGTGTATTCACGCACCTCCCATAGCATGCCCTATATCGCTGTGCCTTGCGCACCTCTCATACCTCCCCCTATATCGCTGTGCCTTGCGCACCTCTCATACCTTACCCCATATCGCTGTCTTTTCATGCACCTCTCTTAACTTTTCCAGTATCTATGTGTTTTTGTACACCTCTCATACCTTCCCCTATATCGCTGTGTTTTTGCGCACATCCCATAGCTTCGCCTACATCGCTGTTTTTGCGCACATCCCATAGCTTCACCTTGATCGCTGTGTTATTGCTCACCTCTCATAGCTTACCCTATATCGCCGTGTTTTCGCGCAGTTCGCATGTCTTCACCTATATCGCTATGTTTTTGCTCCTATCATTACTTCCCCTATATCGCTGTGTTGTCTCGCACCTCTGATACTTTCTCCTGTATTGCCATGTTTTCGCGCACCTCTTACAATTTCCCCTATATCGCCGAGTTCTCTCACTCCTCTCATACCTTCCCCTATATCACTGTTTTTTTGCGCATGTCCCATAGCGTCCCCTATATCGCTGTGTTTTCTGGCACCTCTGATGCATTCCCCTGTAATGCCAAGTTTTCGCGCACCTCTCATACTTTCCCCTATAACGCCGTGTTTACGCACACCTCTCATAGCATCCCCTATATCGCAGTGCCTTTGTGTACCTCTCATACTTTCCCCTATATTGCCCTGCTTTCCTGCACCTTCTATACCTTCCCTTATATCGCTGCGTTTTCGTGTACCTCTCATACCTCCCCCTATATGGTTGTGTTTTCACGCACCTCTCATAACTTCTCCTATATTGCTGTATTTTTGCGCACCTCTCATAACTTCCCTTATATCATTGTGTTTTTATGCACATCTCATAATGTCCCCTATATCGCTGTGTATTCGTGCACCTCCCATTCCTTCCCCTATATCGCTGTGTTTTCGTGCACCTTTCATACGTTCCCCTATATCGCTGTGTTTTCGCACACCTGTCATAACTTCTCCTATATCGCTGTGTTTTTGTGCACCTCTCATAACTTCCCTAATATCGCTGCGTTTTCATGCACATCTCATCATGTCCCCTACATCGCTGTGTACTCACGCACCTCCCATAGCATCCCCTATATCGCTGTGCCTTCGAGCACCTCTCATACCTTCCCCTATATCGCCGTGTTTTCATGCAGATCTCATAACGTCCCCTATATCACTGGGTTTTCACGCACCTCTCATAACTTCCCCTAATTCGCCCTGTTTTCACGCTACTCTCATATCTTCCCCTATCTCACTGTGTTTTCATGCACATCTCATAATGTCCCCTATATCGCTGTGTATTCACGCACCTCCCATAGCTTCCCCTATATCGCTGTGCCTTCGCGCACCTCTCATTCCTTCCCCTATATCGCTGTGTTTTCGTGCACCTTTCATACCTTCCCATTATCGCTGTGTTTTCATGCACATCTCATCACGTCCCCTATATCGTGTGTATTCACGTACCTCCCATAGCATCCCCTATATCGCTGTGCATTGCGCACCTCTCATACCTTCCCCTATATCGCTGTGCCTTGCGCACCTCTCATACCTTACCCCATATCGCTGTCTTTTCATGCACCTCTCTTAACTTTTCCAGTATCTATGTGTTTTTGTACACCTCTCATACCTTCCCCTATATCGCTGTGTTTTTGCGCACATCCCATAGCTTCGCCTACATCGCTGTTTTTGCGCACATCCCATAGCTTCACCTTGATCGCTGTGTTATTGCTCACCTCTCATAGCTTACCCTATATCGCCGTGTTTTCGCGCAGTTCGCATGTCTTCACCTATATCGCTATGTTTTTGCTCCTATCATTACTTCCCCTATATCGCTGTGTTGTCTCGCACCTCTGATACTTTCTCCTGTATTGCCATGTTTTCGCGCACCTCTTACAATTTCCCCTATATCGCCGAGTTCTCTCACTCCTCTCATACCTTCCCCTATATCACTGTTTTTTTGCGCATGTCCCATAGCGTCCCCTATATCGCTGTGTTTTCTGGCACCTCTGATGCATTCCCCTGTAATGCCAAGTTTTCGCGCACCTCTCATACTTTCCCCTATAACGCCGTGTTTACGCACACCTCTCATAGCATCCCCTATATCGCAGTGCCTTTGTGTACCTCTCATACTTTCCCCTATATTGCCCTGCTTTCCTGCACCTTCTATACCTTCCCTTATATCGCTGCGTTTTCGTGTACCTCTCATACCTCCCCCTATATGGTTGTGTTTTCACGCACCTCTCATAACTTCTCCTATATTGCTGTATTTTTGCGCACCTCTCATAACTTCCCTTATATCATTGTGTTTTTATGCACATCTCATAATGTCCCCTATATCGCTGTGTATTCGTGCACCTCCCATTCCTTCCCCTATATCGCTGTGTTTTCGTGCACCTTTCATACGTTCCCCTATATCGCTGTGTTTTCGCACACCTGTCATAACTTCTCCTATATCGCTGTGTTTTTGTGCACCTCTCATAACTTCCCTAATATCGCTGCGTTTTCATGCACATCTCATCATGTCCCCTACATCGCTGTGTACTCACGCACCTCCCATAGCATCCCCTATATCGCTGTGCCTTCGAGCACCTCTCATACCTTCCCCTATATCGCCGTGTTTTCATGCAGATCTCATAACGTCCCCTATATCACTGGGTTTTCACGCACCTCTCATAACTTCCCCTAATTCGCCCTGTTTTCACGCTACTCTCATATCTTCCCCTATCTCACTGTGTTTTCATGCACATCTCATAATGTCCCCTATATCGCTGTGTATTCACGCACCTCCCATAGCTTCCCCTATATCGCTGTGCCTTCGCGCACCTCTCATTCCTTCCCCTATATCGCTGTGTTTTCGTGCACCTTTCATACCTTCCCATTATCGCTGTGTTTTCATGCACATCTCATCACGTCCCCTATATCGTGTGTATTCACGTACCTCCCATAGCATCCCCTATATCGCTGTGCATTGCGCACCTCTCATACCTTCCCCTATATCGCTGTGCCTTGCGCACCTCTCATACCTTACCCCATATCGCTGTCTTTTCATGCACCTCTCTTAACTTTTCCAGTATCTATGTGTTTTTGTACACCTCTCATACCTTCCCCTATATCGCTGTGTTTTTGCGCACATCCCATAGCTTCGCCTACATCGCTGTTTTTGCGCACATCCCATAGCTTCACCTTGATCGCTGTGTTATTGCTCACCTCTCATAGCTTACCCTATATCGCCGTGTTTTCGCGCAGTTCGCATGTCTTCACCTATATCGCTATGTTTTTGCTCCTATCATTACTTCCCCTATATCGCTGTGTTGTCTCGCACCTCTGATACTTTCTCCTGTATTGCCATGTTTTCGCGCACCTCTTACAATTTCCCCTATATCGCCGAGTTCTCTCACTCCTCTCATACCTTCCCCTATATCACTGTTTTTTTGCGCATGTCCCATAGCGTCCCCTATATCGCTGTGTTTTCTGGCACCTCTGATGCATTCCCCTGTAATGCCAAGTTTTCGCGCACCTCTCATACTTTCCCCTATAACGCCGTGTTTACGCACACCTCTCATAGCATCCCCTATATCGCAGTGCCTTTGTGTACCTCTCATACTTTCCCCTATATTGCCCTGCTTTCCTGCACCTTCTATACCTTCCCTTATATCGCTGCGTTTTCGTGTACCTCTCATACCTCCCCCTATATGGTTGTGTTTTCACGCACCTCTCATAACTTCTCCTATATTGCTGTATTTTTGCGCACCTCTCATAACTTCCCTTATATCATTGTGTTTTTATGCACATCTCATAATGTCCCCTATATCGCTGTGTATTCGTGCACCTCCCATTCCTTCCCCTATATCGCTGTGTTTTCGTGCACCTTTCATACGTTCCCCTATATCGCTGTGTTTTCGCACACCTGTCATAACTTCTCCTATATCGCTGTGTTTTTGTGCACCTCTCATAACTTCCCTAATATCGCTGCGTTTTCATGCACATCTCATCATGTCCCCTACATCGCTGTGTACTCACGCACCTCCCATAGCATCCCCTATATCGCTGTGCCTTCGAGCACCTCTCATACCTTCCCCTATATCGCCCTGTTTTCGCGCACCTCCTATACCTTCCCTTGTATCGCTGCGTTTTCGTGCACCTCTCATACCTTCCCCATATCACTGTGTTTTCATGCACATCTCATAACGTCCCCTATTTCACTGTGCATTCGTGCACCTCCCATAAGATTCCTTATATCGCTGTGCCTTTGCGCACCTCTCATACCTTCCCCTATATCGCCGTGTTTTTATGCACATGTCATAATGTCCCCTATATCGCCGTCCTTTCGCGCACCTCTCATGTCTTCACTGAGATCGTTATGTTTTTGCTCCTCTCATACCTTCCCCTATATCGCTGTGTTTTCGTGTACCTCTCATACCTCCCCCTATATCACAGTGTTTTCACGCACCTCTAATAACTTCTCCTATATTGCTGTATTATTGCGCACCTCTCATAACTTCCCCTATATCGCTGCGTTTTCATGCACATCTCATCACGTCTCCTATATCGCTGTGTATTCACACACATCCCATAGCATCCCCTATATCGCTGTGCCTTGCGCACCTCTCATACCTTCCCCTATATCGCTGTCTTTTCGCGCACATCTCATAGATTCACCTTTATCGCTGTTATTGCTCACCTCTCATAGCTTCCCCTATATCGCTGTCTTTTCGCGCACATCTCATAGATTCACCTTTATCGCTGTTATTGCTCACCTCTCATAGCTTCCCCTATATCGCCGTGATTTCGCGCACCTCTCATGTCTTCCCCTATATCACTGTGTTTTCGCGCACCTTCCATGGTATCCCCTATATTGCTGTGCCTTCGCATACCTCTCATAACTTCATCTATATCACCCTGTTTACGAGCACCTTCCATACCTCCCCCTATATCGCTGTGTTTTCGTGCACCTCTCATACCTCCCCCTATATCGCTGTGCCTGGCGCACCTCTCATAGCTTCCCCTATATCGCTGCCTTTTCGCACACATCCCATAGCATTCCCATATCGCTGTGCCTTCATGCACCTCTTATATTTTCCCGTATATCGCCCAGTTTTCGCACACATTCTATACCTTCCCTTAAATCGCTGCGTTTAGATGCACCTCTCATACCTTCCCCAATATTGCCCTGCTTTCACGCACCTCCTATACCTTCCCTTATATCGCTGCGTTTTCGTGCACCTCTCATACCTTCCCCTATATCGCTGTGCTTTCATGCACATCTCATAACGTCCCCTATTTCGCTCTGTATTCGTGCACATCCCATAACATCCCCTACATCGCTGTGCCTTCGCGCACCTCTCATACCTTCCTCTATAAGCCGTGTTTTCATGCACATCTCATAACATCCCCTATATCGCTGGGTTTTCACGCACCTCTCATAACTTCCCCTATATCAGCCTGCTTTCAAGCACCTCCCATACCTTCCCCAATATCGCTGTGTTTTCGTGTACCTCTCATACCTCCCCCTATATCGCAGTGTTTTCACGCACCTTTTATAACTTCTCCTATATTGCTGTATTATTGCGCACCTCTCATAACTTCCCCTATATCGCCCTGTTTTTATGCACATCTCATAACGTCCCCTATATCGCTGTGTATTTGTGCACCTCCCATTCGTTCCCTATATCACTGTGTTTTCATGCACTTTTCATACCTTCCCCTATATCGCTGTGTTTTCACACACCTCTCATAACTTCCCCTATATCGCTGTGTTTTTGTGCACCTCTCATACCTTCCGTAATATCGCTGCATTTTCATGCACATCTAATCACGTCTCCTATATCGCTGTGTATTCACACACCTCCCATAGCATCCCCTATATCGCTGTGCCGTGCGCACCTCTCATAGCTTCTCCTATATCGCTGTCTTTTCGCGAACATCCCATAGATTTACCTTTATCGCTGCGTTATTGCTCACCTCTCATAGCTTCCCCTGTATCGCCGTGTTTTTGCTCACCTCTCAAAGCTTCCCCCATATCGCCGTATTTTCAAGCACCTTTCATGTCTTCACCTAGATCGCTATGTTTTCGCTCCTCTCAATACTTCCCCTATATCGCTGTGTTTTCTCTGACATCTGATACATTCTCCCGTATCGCCGTGTTTTCGCACACCTCTCATATTTTCCCCTATATCGCTGTGTTTTCGCGCACCTCTCATACCTTCCCCTATATCGCCCTGTTTTCGTGCACATCCCATAGATTCCACTATATTGCCCTGTTTTCGCGCACCTCTCATGTATTCCTCTACATCGCAGTGTTTTCTGGCACCTTGGATGCATTCCCCTGTAATGCCAAGTTTTCGCGCACCTCCCATAGTTTCCCCTATATGGCCGTGTTTACGCGCACCTCTCATACCTCCCCCTATATCGCCGTGTTTTTATGCACATCTCATACCGTCCCCTATATTACTGTGTTTTCACGCACCTCCCATAGCACCCCCTATATCGCTGTGCCTTCGTGCACCTCCATACCTTCCCCTATATTGCCCTGTTTTTGCGCACCTCCAATACCTTCCCATGTATCGCTGCGTTTTCGTGCACCTCTCATACCTTCCCCTATATCGCTGTCTTTTCATGCACATCTCATAACGTCCCCTATTTCGCTGTGTATTCGTGCACCTGCCATAACTTCCCCTATATCGCCCTGTTTTCGCGCTCCTCTCATATCTTCCCCTATCTCACTGTGTTTTCATGCACATCTCATAACGTCCCCTATATCGCTGTGTATTCACGCACCTCCCATAGCATCCCCTATATCGCTGTGCCTTCGCGCACCTCTCATTCCTTCCCCTATATCGCTGTGTTCTCGTGCACCTTTCATACCTTCCAATATATCGCTGTGTTTTCACACACCTCTCATAACTTCTCCTATATCGCTGTGTTTTTGTGCACCTCTCATACCTTCCCTAATATCGCTGCGTTTTCATGCACATCTCATCACGTCCCCTATATCGTGTGTATTCACGCACCTCCCATAGCATCCCCTATATCGCTGTGCATTGCGCACCTCTCATACCTTCCCCTATATCGCGGTCTTTTTGCGCACATCCCATAGATTCACCTTTATCGCTCTGTTATTGCTCACCTCTCATAGTTTTCCCTATATCGCCGTGTTTTCGCGCAACTCTCATGTCTTCACCGAGTTCGCTATGTTTTTGCTCCTCTCATTACTTCCCCTATATCGCTGTGTATTCTCGCACATCTGATAAATTCTCCCGTATCGCCGTGTTTTCGCGCACCTCTCATAATTTCCCCTATATCGCTGTGTTCTTGCACATCTCTCATACCTTCCCCTATATCACTGTGTTTTCGCGCACATCTGATACATTCTCCCGTATCGCCGTGTTTTTGCGCACCTCTCATAATTTCCCCTATATCGCCCTGTTCTTGCACATCTCTCATACCTTCCCCTATATCACTGTGTTTTCGCGCACGTCCCATAGCGTCCCCTATATCGCTGTGCTTTCGCGCACCTCTCTTACCTTCCCCTACATCGCCCTGTTTTTGCGCAGATCCCATAGCTTCCACTATATTGCCCTGTTTTTGCGCACCTTTCATGTCTTCCCCTACATCGCTGTGTTTTCTCGCACCTCTGATGCATTCCCCTGTAACGCCAAGTTTTCGTGCACCTCTCATGCTTTCCCCTATATCGCCGTTTTTTCGCGTACCTCTCATAGCTTCCCATATATCGCCGTGTTTTCATACACATCTCATACAGTCCCTTATATCACTGTGTTTTCGCGCACCTCCCATAGCATCCCCTATATCGCTGTGCCTTCGTGCACCTCTCATACCTTTCCGTATATCGCCGTTTTTTCATGCACATCTCATAACGTATCCTATATCGCTGGGTTTTCACGCACCTCTCATAACTTCCCCTATATAGCCCTGTTTTCGCGCACCTCTTATAACTACCCCTATATCGCTGTGTTTTCGCACACCTCTCATGGTTTCCCGACTATCGCCATGTATTCATGCACATCTTATACCATCCCCTATATCGCTGTGTTTTCGCACACTTCTCATACCTTCCCCTATATCACTGTTTTTTCGCGCACATCCCATAGATTCACCCTTATCGCCGTGTTATTGCGCACCTCTCATAGCTACCCCTGTATCGCCGTGTTTTTCCTCCCCGTCACCGAGATCACATAGCGATCTAGGTGAAGACATGAGAGGTGCGCGAAAACACGGCGATATGGGGGAAGCTATGAAAGGTGCACGAAAACACAGCGATATAGGGGACGTTATGAGATGTGCATAAAAACACAGCGATATAGGGGAAGTTATGAGAGGTGCGCAATAATACAGCAATATAGGAGAAGTTACTAGAGGTGAGTGAAAACACTGTGATATAGGGGGAGATATGAGAGGTACACGAAAACACAGTGATATAGGGGAAGGTATGAGAGGAGCGAAAACATAGCGATCTCGGTGAAGACATCTCTCAGACCTTCCCCTATATCGCCCTGTTTTCGTGCACATCCCATTGCTTCCACTATATTGCCCTGTTTTCGCGCACTTCTCATGTGTTCCACTACATCGCTGTGTTTTCTGGCACCTCTGATGCATTCCCCTGTAACGCCAAGTTTTCACGCATTCTCATAATTTCCCCTATATGGCCGTGTTTACGCGCACCTCTCATACCTCCCCCTATACCGCCATGTTTTTATGCGCGTTTCATTCCGTCCCCTATATTACTGTGTTTTCACACACCTCCCACAGCATCCCCTATATCGCTGTGCCTTCGTGCACCTCCATACCTTCCCCTATATTGCCCTGTTTTCGCGCACCTCCTATACCTTCCCTTATATCGCTGAGTTTTCATGCACCTCTCATACCTTCCCCTATATTGCCCTGTTTTCGCGCACCTCCTATACCTTCCCTTGTATCGCTGCGTTTTCGTGCACCTCTCATTCGTTCCCCTATATCGCTGTGTTTTCGTGCACTTTTCATACCTTCCCATATATCGCTGTGTTTTCACACACCTCTCATAACTTCTCCTATATCGCTGTGTTTTTGTGCACCTCTCATACCTTCCCTAATATCGCTGCGTTTTCATGCACATCTCAAGTCCCCTATATCGTGTGTATTCACGCACCTCCCATAGCATCCCCTATATCGCTGTGCATTGCGCACCTCTCATACTTTCCCCTATATCGCTGTCTTTTTGTGCACATCCCATAGATTCACCTTTATCACTGTGTTATTGCTCACCTCTCATAGTTTCCCCTGTATCGCCGTGTTTTTGCTCACCTCTCATAGCTTCCCCTATATCGCCGTGTTTTCGCGCACCTCTCATGTCTTCACCGAGATCGCTATGTTTTTGCTCCACTCATTACTTCCCCTATATCGCTGTGTTTTCTCGCACATCTGATACATTCTCCCGTATCGCCGTGTTTTCGCGCACCTCTCATAATTTCCCCTATATCGCCGTGTTCTTGCACATCTCTCATACCTTCCCCTATATCACTGTGTTTTCGCGCACGTCCCATAGCGTCCCCTATATCGCTGTGCTTTCGCGCACCCCTCATATCTTCCCCTACATCGCCCTGTTTTTGCGCAGATCCCATAGCTTCCACTATATTGCCGTTTTTGCGCACCTCTCATGTCTTCCCCTACATCACTGTGTTTTCTCGCACCTCTGATGCATTTCCCTGTAATGCCAAGTTTTCGCGCACCTCTCATATTTTCCCCTATATCGCCGTGTTTTCGCGCACCTCTCATAGCTTCCCATATATCACCGTGTTTTCATATACATCTCATACCTTCCTCTATATCACTGTGTTTTCGCGCACCTCCCATAGCATCCCCTATATCGCTGTACCTTCGTGCACATCTCATACCTTTCCGTATATCGCCGTGTTTTCATGCACATCTCATAACGTCTCCTATATCGCTGGGTTTTCACGCACCTCTCATAACTTCCCCTATATAGCCCTGTTTTCGCGCAACTCTTATAACTTCCCCTATATCGCTGTGTTTTCGCACACCTCTCATGGTTTCCCGACTATCGCCGTGTATTCATGCACATCTCATACCGTCCCCTATATCGCTGTGTTTTCGCACACTTCTCATACCTTCCCTTATATCACTGTTTTTTCGCGCACATCCCATAGATTCACCTTTATCACTGTGTTATTGTTCACCTCTCAGAGCTTCCCCTGTATCGCCGTGTTTTTGGTCACCTCTCATAGCTTCCCCTATATCGCCGTGTTTTCGCGCACTTCTCATGTCTTCACCGAGTTCGCTATGTTTTTGTTCCTCTCATACCTTCCCCTGTATCGCTGTGTTTTCGTGTACCTCTCATACCTCCCCCTATATCACAGTGTTTTCACGCACCTCTAATAACTTCTCCTATATTGCTGTATTATTGCACACCTCTCATAACTTCCCCTATATCGCCGTGTTTTTATGCACATCTCATAACGTCCCCTATATCGCTGTGTATTCGTACACCTCCCATTCGTTCCCCTATATCGCTGCATTTTCATGCACCTTTCATACCTTCCCCTATATCGCTGTGTTATCGCACACATCTCATAACTTCTCCTATATCGCTGTGTTTTTGTGCACCTCTCATACCTTCCCTAATATCGCTGCGTTTTCATGCACATCTCATCACGTCCCCTATATTGTGTGTATTCACGCACCTCCCATAGCATCCCCTATATCGCTGTGCATTGCGCACCTCTCATACCTTCACCTTTATCGCTGTGTTATTGCTCACCTCTCATAGCTTCCCCTGTATCGCCGTGTTTTTGCTCACCTCTCATAGCTTCCCCTATATCGCCATGTTTTCGCACACCTCTCATATCTTCACCGAGATCGCTATGTTTTTGCTCCTCTCATTATTTCCCCTATATCGCTGTGTTTTCTCGCACATCTGATACATTCTCCAGTATCGCCGTGTTTTCGCTCACCTCTCATATTTTCCCCTATATCGCCGTGTTCTCGCACACCTCTCATAACTTCCCCTGTATCACTGTGCTTTCGCGCACGTCCCATTGCGTCCCCTATATCGCTGTGTTTTCGCGCACCTCTCATACCTTCCCCTATATCGCCCTGTTTTTGTGCACATCCCATAGCTTCCACTATATTGCCCTGTTTTCGCGCACCTCTCATGTTTTTGCTCTACATCGCTGTGTTTTCTGGCACCTCTGATGCATTCCCCTGTTACGCCAAGTTTTCGCTCACCACTCATAATTTCCCCTATATGGCCGTGTTTACGCGCACCTCTCATACCACCCCGTATATCGCCGCGTTTTTATGCACATCTCATACCTTCCTCTATATTACTATGTTTTCACGCACCTCCCATAGCATCCCCTATATTGCTGTGCCTTCGTGCACCTCCATACCTTCCCCTATATCGCCCTGTTTTCACGCACCTCCTATACCTTCCCTTATATCGCTGAGTTTTCGTGCACCTCTCATACCTTTCCCTATATTGCCCTGTTTTCGTGCACCTCCAATAACTTCCCTGGTATCGCTGTGTTTTCGTGCACCTCTCATACCTTCCCCTATATCGCCGTGTTCTCGCACACCTCTCATACCTTCCCCTATATCACTGTGTTTTTGCGCATGTTCCAATGCGTCCCCTATATCGCTGTGTTTTCGCGCACCTCTCATACCTTTCCCTATATCGCCCTGTTTTCGTGCACATCCCATAGCTTCCACTATATTGCCCTGTTTTCGCGCATCTCCCATGTATTCCACTACATCGCTGTGTTTTCTGGCACCTCTGATGCATTCCCCTGTAACGCCAAGTTTTCGTGTACCTCTCATACTTGCCCCTATATCGCCGTGTTTACGCGCACCTCTCATACCACCCCGCCTATCGCCATGTTTTTATGCACATCTCATACCGTTTCCTATATCGCTGTGTTTTCGCGCAGCTCCCATAGCATCCCCTATATCGCTGTGCCTTCGTGCACCTCTAATAATTTCCCCATATCGCCCTGTTTTCGCGCACCTCCTATACCTTCCCTTATATCGCTGCGTTTTCATGCACATCTCATCACGTCCCCTATATCGCTGTGTATTCACGCATCTCCCATAGCATCCCCTATATCGCTGTGCCTTGTGCACCTCTCATAGCTTCCCCTATATCGCTGTCTTTTCGCGCACATCCCATAGATTTACCTTTATCGCTGTGTTATTGCTCATCTCTCGTAGCTTCCCCTGTATCGCCGTGTTTTTGCTCACCTCTCATAGCTTCCCCTATATCGCCGTGTTTTTGCGCACCTCTCATGTCTTCACCTAGATCGCTATGTTTTCGCTCCTCTCAATACTTCCCCTATATCGCTGTGTTTTCTCGCACCTCTCATACCTTCCCCTATATCGCCCTGTTTTCGTGCACATCCCATAGCTTCCACTATATTGCCCTTTTTTCGCGCACCTCTCATGTTTTCCTCTACATCGCTGTGTTTTCTGGCACCTCTGATGCATTCCCCTGTTACGCCAAGTTTTTGCTCACCTCTCATAATTTCCCCTATATGGCCGTGTTTACGCGCACTTCTCATACCACCCCGTATATCGCCGTGTTTTTATACACATCTCATACTGTCCCCTATATTACTGTGTTTTCACGCACCTCCCATAGCATCCCCTATATCGCTGTGCCTTCGTGCACCTCCATACCTTCCCCTATATCGCCCTGTTTTCGCGCACCTCCAATACCTTCCCTGGTATCGCTGCGTTTTCACGCACCTCTCATAACTTCCCCTATATCGCCCTGTTTTCGCGCTCCTCTCATATCTTCCCCTATCTCACTGTGTTTTCATGCACATCTCATAACGTCCCCTATATTGCTGTGTATTCACGCACCTCCCATAGCATCCCCTATATCGCTGTGCCTTCGCGCACCTCTCATTCCTTCCCCTATATCGCTGTGTTTTCGTGCACCTTTCATACCTTCCAATATATCGCTGTGTTTTCACACACCTCTCATAAATTCTCCTATATCGCTGTGTTTTTGTGCACCTCTCATACCTTCCCTAATATCGCTGTGTTTTCATGCACATCTCATCACGTCCCCTATATCGTGTGTATTCACGCACCTCCCATAGCATCCCCTATATCGCTGTGCATTGCGCACCTCTCATACGTTCCCGTTATATCGCTGTCTTTTTGCGCACATCCCATAGATTCACCTTTATCGCTGTGTTATTGCTCACCTCTCATAGCTTCCCCTGTATCGCCGTGTTTTTGCACACCTCTCATAGCTTCCCCTATATCGCCATGTTTTCGTGCACCTCTCATGTCTTCACCGAGATCGCTATGTTTTTGCTCCTCTCATTACTTCCCCTATATTGCTGTGTTTTCTCGCACATCTGATACATTCTCCCGTATCACCGTGTTTTGGCGCACCTCTCATGATTTCCGCTATATCGCTGTGTTCTTGCACATCTCTCATACCTTCCCCTATATCACTGTGTTTTGCGCACATCTGATACATTCTCCCGTATCTCCGTGTTTTCGCGCACCTCTCATAATTTCCCGTATATTGCCATGTTCCTGCACATCTCTCATACCTTCCCCTACATCGACCTGTTTTTGCGCAGATCCCATAGCTTCCACTATATTGCCCTGTTTTTGCGCACCTCTCATGTCTTCCCCTACATCGCTCTGTTTTCTCACACCTCTGATGCATTCCCCTGTAACGCCAAGTTTTCACGCACCTCTCATAATTTCCCCTATATCGCCGTGTTTTTGCGCACCTCTCATAGCTTCCCATATATCGCCGTGTTTTCATACACATCTCATACCGTCCCCTACATCACTGTGTTTTCGCGCACCTCCCATAGCATCCCTTATATCACTGTGCCTTCGTGCACCTCTCATACCTTTCTGTATATCACTGTGTTTTCATGCACATCTCATAACGTCTCCTATATTCCTGTATTATTGCGCACCTCTCATAACTTCCCCTATATCGCCGTATTTTTATGCACATCTCATAACGTCCCCTATATCGCTGTGTATTCGTGCACCTCCCATTCGTTCCCCTATATCGCTGTGTTTTCGTGCACCTTTCATACCTGCCCCTATATCGCTGTTTTCGCACACCTCTCATAACTTCTCCTATATCGCTGTGTTTTTGTGCACCTCTCATATCTTCCGTAATATCGCTGCGTTTTCATGCACTTCTCATCACGTCTCTTATATCGCTGTGTATTCACGCACCTCCCATAGCATCCCCTATATCGTTGTGCCTTGCGCACCTCTCATAGCTTCTCCTATATCGCTGTCTTTTCGCGCACATCCCCTAGATTTAACTTTATCGCTGTGTTATTACTCACCTCTCATAGCTTCCCCTGTATCGCCGTGTTTTTGCTCACCTCTCATAGCTTCCCCCATATCGCCGTGTTTTCGCGCACCTCTCATGTCTTCACCTAGATCGCTATGTTTTCGCTCCGCTCAATACTTCCCCTATATCGCTGTGTTTTCTCGCACATCTGATACATTCTCCCGTATTGCCGTGTTTTCGCACACCTCTCATATTTTCCCCTATATCGCCGTGTTCTCGCACACCTCTCATACCTTCCCCTGTATCACTGTGTTTTCGCGCACGTCCCATTGCATCCCCTATATCGCTGTGTATTCGCGCACCTCTCATACCTTCCCCTATATCGCCCTGTTTTCGTGCACATCCCATAGCTTCCACTATATTGCCCTGTTTTCGCGCACCTCTTATGTATTCCTCTACATCGCTGTGTTTTCTGGCACCTCTGATGCATTCCCCTGTAATGCCAAGTTTTCGCGCACCTCTCATAATTTCCCCTATATGGCTGTGTTTACGCGCACCTCTCATACCTCCCCCATATCGCCGTGTTTTTATGCACATCTCATACCGTCCCCTATATTACTGTGTTTTCACGCC
This sequence comes from Mobula birostris, assembly GCF_030028105.1. NCBI lineage: Eukaryota > Metazoa > Chordata > Chondrichthyes > Myliobatiformes > Myliobatidae > Mobula > Mobula birostris. Next base: position 349,897 of record NW_027276651.1, on the reverse strand, counting down.
CCTCCCATAGCATCCCATACATCGCTGTGCCTTCGTGCACCTCCATACCTTCCCCTATCTCGTCCTGTTTTCGCGCACCTCCTATACCTTCCTTTGTATCGCTGCGTTTTCGTGCACCTCTCATACCTTCCCCTATATCGCTGTCTTTTCATGCACCTCTCATAACGTCCCCTATTTCGCTGTGTATTCGTGCACCTCCCATAAAATTCCCTATATCGCTGTGCCTTCGCGCACCTCTGATACCTTCCCTTATATCGCCGTGTTTTCATGCACATCTCATAACGTCCCTATATCGCTGGTTTTTCACGCACCTCTCATAACTTCCCCTATATCGCCCTGTTTTCGCGCTCCTCTCATATCTTCCCCTATCTCACTGTGTTTTCATGCACATCTCATTCCTTCCCCTATATCGCTATGTTTTCGTTCACCTTTCATACCTTCCAATATATTGCTGTGTTTTCACACACTTCTCATAACTTATCCTATATCGCTGTGTTTTTGTGCACCTCTCATACCTTCCCTAATATCGCTGCGTTTTCATGCACATCTCATCACGTCCGCTATATCGTGTGTATTCACGCACCTCCCATAGCATCCCCTATATCGCTGTGCATTGCGCACCTCTCATACCTTCACCTTTATCGCTGTGTTATTGCTCACCTCTCATAGCTTCCCCTGTATCGCCGTGTTTTTGCTCACCTCTCATAGCTTCCCCTATATCGCCTTGTTTTCGCGCACCGCTCACGTCTTCACCGAGATCGCTATGTTTTCGCTCCTATCATACCTTCCCCTATATCGCTGTGTTTTCGTGTACCTCTCATACCTCCCCCTATATCGCAGTGTTTTCACGCACCTCTAATAACTTCTCCTATATTGCTGTATTATTGCACACCTCTCATAACTTCCCCTATATCGCCGTGTTTTTATGCACATCTCATAACGTCCCCTATATCGCTGTGTATTAGTGCACCTCCCATTCGTTCCCCTATATCGCTGCATTTTCATGCACCTTTCATACCTTCCCCTATATCGCTGTGTTATCGCACACATCTCATAACTTCTCCTATATCGCAGTGTTTTTGTGCACCTCTCATACATTCCATAATATCGCTGCGTTTTCATCACCTCTCCTATATCGCTGTGTATTCACACACCTCCCATAGCATCCCCTATATCGCTGTGCCTTGCGCACCTCTCATAGCTTCTCCTATATCGCTGTCTTTTCGCGCACATCCCATAGATTTACCTTTATCGCCGTGTTTTTGCTCACCTCTCATAGCTTCCCCCATATCGCCGTGTTTTCGCGCACCTCTCATGTCTTCACCTAGATCGCTATGTTTTCGCTCCTCTCAATACTTCCCCTATATCGCTGTGTTTTCTCGCACATCTGATACATTCTCCCCTATCGCCATGTTTTCGCGCACCTCTCATAATTTCCCCTATATCGCTGTGTTCTTCAACATCTCTCATACCTTCCCCTATATCACTGTGTTTTCGCGCACATCTGATACATTCTCCCGTATCGCCGTGTTTTCGCGCACCTCTCATAAATGCCCCTATATCGCCATGTTCTTGCACATCTCTCATACCTTCCCCTATATCACTGTGCTTTCGCGCACGTCCCATAGCGTCCCCTATATCGCTGTGCTTTCGCGCACATCCCATAGATTCACCTTTATCGCTGTGTTATTGCTTACCTCTCATAGCTTCCCCTGTATCGCCGTGTTTTTGCTCACCTCTCATAGCTTCCCCTATATCGCCGTGTTTTCGCGCACCTCTCATGTCTTCACCGAGATCGCTATGTTTTCGCTCCTATCATACCTTCCCCTATATCGCTGTGTTTTCGTGTACCTCTCATATCTCCCCCTATATCGCAGTGTTTTCACGCACCTCTAATAACTTCTCCTATATTGCTGTATTATTGCACACCTCTCATAACTTCCCCTATATCGCCGTGTTTTTATGCACATCTCATAACGTCCCCTATATCGCTGTGTATTAGTGCACCTCCCATTCGTTCCCCTATATCGCTGCATTTTCATGCACCTTTCATACCTTCCCCTATATCTCTGTGTTATCGCACACATCTCATAACTTCTCCTATATCGCAGTGTTTTTGTGCACCTCTCATACATTCCATAATATCGCTGCGTTTTCATCATCTCTCCTATATCGCTGTGTATTCACACACCTCCCATAGCATCCCCTATATCGCTGTGCCTTGCGCACCTCTCATAGCTTCTCCTATATCGCTGTCTTTTCGCGCACATCCCATAGATTTACCTTTATCGCCGTGTTTTTGCTCACCTCTCATAGCTTCCCCCATATCGCCGTGTTTTCGCGCACCTCTCATGTCTTCACCTAGATCGCTATGTTTTCGCTCCTCTCAATACTTCCCCTATATCGCTGTGTTTTCTTGCACATCTGATACATTCTCCCGTATCGCCGTGTTTTCACTAACCTCTCATATTTTCCCGTATATCGCCGTGTTCTCGCACACCTCTCATACCTTCCCCTATATCACTGTGTATCCGCGCACGTCCCATTGCGTCCCCTATATCGCTGTGTTTTCGCGCACCTCTCGTGCCTTCCCCTATATCGCCCTGTTTTCGTGCACATCCCATAGCTTCCACTATATTGCCCTGCTTTCGCACACCTCTGATGTATTCCTCTGCATCGCTGTGTTTTCTGGCACCTCTGATGCATTCCCATGTAACGCCAAGTTTTCGCGCACCTCTCATAATTTCCCCTATATGGCCGTGTTTACGCGCACCTCTCATACCTCCCCCTATATCGCCGTGTTTTTATGCACATCTCATACCGTCCCCTATATTACTGTGTTTTCACGCACCTCCCATAGCATCCCCTATATCGCTGTGCCTTCGTGCACCTCCATACCTTCCCCTATATCGCCCTGTATTCGCGCACCTCCTATCCCTTCCCTTATATTGCTGACTTTTCGTGCACCTCTCATACCTTCCCCTATATTGCCCTGTTTTCGCGCACCTCCAATACCTTCCCTTGTATCGCTGCGTTTTCGTGCACCTCTCATACCTTCCCCTATATCGCTGTCTTTTCATGCACATCTCATAACGCCCCCTATTTCGCTGTGTATTCGTGCACCTCCCATAGCATCCCCTATATCGCTGTGCCTTCGTGTACCTCTCATACCTTCCCCTATATCGCCGTGTTTTCATGCAGATCTCATAACGTCCCCTATATCACTGGGTTTTCACGCACCTCTCATAACTTCCCCTAATTCGCCCTGTTTTCACGCTACTCTCATATCTTCCCCTATCTCACTGTGTTTTCATGCACATCTCATAATGTCCCCTATATCGCTGTGTATTCACGCACCTCCCATAGCTTCCCCTATATCGCTGTGCCTTCGCGCACCTCTCATTCCTTCCCCTATATCGCTGTGTTTTCGTGCACCTTTCATACCTTCCCATTATCGCTGTGTTTTCATGCACATCTCATCACGTCCCCTATATCGTGTGTATTCACGTACCTCCCATAGCATCCCCTATATCGCTGTGCATTGCGCACCTCTCATACCTTCCCCTATATCGCTGTGCCTTGCGCACCTCTCATACCTTACCCCATATCGCTGTCTTTTCATGCACCTCTCTTAACTTTTCCAGTATCTATGTGTTTTTGTACACCTCTCATACCTTCCCCTATATCGCTGTGTTTTTGCGCACATCCCATAGCTTCGCCTACATCGCTGTTTTTGCGCACATCCCATAGCTTCACCTTGATCGCTGTGTTATTGCTCACCTCTCATAGCTTACCCTATATCGCCGTGTTTTCGCGCAGTTCGCATGTCTTCACCTATATCGCTATGTTTTTGCTCCTATCATTACTTCCCCTATATCGCTGTGTTGTCTCGCACCTCTGATACTTTCTCCTGTATTGCCATGTTTTCGCGCACCTCTTACAATTTCCCCTATATCGCCGAGTTCTCTCACTCCTCTCATACCTTCCCCTATATCACTGTTTTTTTGCGCATGTCCCATAGCGTCCCCTATATCGCTGTGTTTTCTGGCACCTCTGATGCATTCCCCTGTAATGCCAAGTTTTCGCGCACCTCTCATACTTTCCCCTATAACGCCGTGTTTACGCACACCTCTCATAGCATCCCCTATATCGCAGTGCCTTTGTGTACCTCTCATACTTTCCCCTATATTGCCCTGCTTTCCTGCACCTTCTATACCTTCCCTTATATCGCTGCGTTTTCGTGTACCTCTCATACCTCCCCCTATATGGTTGTGTTTTCACGCACCTCTCATAACTTCTCCTATATTGCTGTATTTTTGCGCACCTCTCATAACTTCCCTTATATCATTGTGTTTTTATGCACATCTCATAATGTCCCCTATATCGCTGTGTATTCGTGCACCTCCCATTCCTTCCCCTATATCGCTGTGTTTTCGTGCACCTTTCATACGTTCCCCTATATCGCTGTGTTTTCGCACACCTGTCATAACTTCTCCTATATCGCTGTGTTTTTGTGCACCTCTCATAACTTCCCTAATATCGCTGCGTTTTCATGCACATCTCATCATGTCCCCTACATCGCTGTGTACTCACGCACCTCCCATAGCATCCCCTATATCGCTGTGCCTTCGAGCACCTCTCATACCTTCCCCTATATCGCCCTGTTTTCGCGCACCTCCTATACCTTCCCTTGTATCGCTGCGTTTTCGTGCACCTCTCATACCTTCCCCATATCACTGTGTTTTCATGCACATCTCATAACGTCCCCTATTTCACTGTGCATTCGTGCACCTCCCATAAGATTCCTTATATCGCTGTGCCTTTGCGCACCTCTCATACCTTCCCCTATATCGCCGTGTTTTTATGCACATGTCATAATGTCCCCTATATCGCCGTCCTTTCGCGCACCTCTCATGTCTTCACTGAGATCGTTATGTTTTTGCTCCTCTCATACCTTCCCCTATATCGCTGTGTTTTCGTGTACCTCTCATACCTCCCCCTATATCACAGTGTTTTCACGCACCTCTAATAACTTCTCCTATATTGCTGTATTATTGCGCACCTCTCATAACTTCCCCTATATCGCTGCGTTTTCATGCACATCTCATCACGTCTCCTATATCGCTGTGTATTCACACACATCCCATAGCATCCCCTATATCGCTGTGCCTTGCGCACCTCTCATACCTTCCCCTATATCGCTGTCTTTTCGCGCACATCTCATAGATTCACCTTTATCGCTGTTATTGCTCACCTCTCATAGCTTCCCCTATATCGCTGTCTTTTCGCGCACATCTCATAGATTCACCTTTATCGCTGTTATTGCTCACCTCTCATAGCTTCCCCTATATCGCCGTGATTTCGCGCACCTCTCATGTCTTCCCCTATATCACTGTGTTTTCGCGCACCTTCCATGGTATCCCCTATATTGCTGTGCCTTCGCATACCTCTCATAACTTCATCTATATCACCCTGTTTACGAGCACCTTCCATACCTCCCCCTATATCGCTGTGTTTTCGTGCACCTCTCATACCTCCCCCTATATCGCTGTGCCTGGCGCACCTCTCATAGCTTCCCCTATATCGCTGCCTTTTCGCACACATCCCATAGCATCCCCATATCGCTGTGCCTTCATGCACCTCTTATATTTTCCCGTATATCGCCCAGTTTTCGCACACATTCTATACCTTCCCTTAAATCGCTGCGTTTAGATGCACCTCTCATACCTTCCCCAATATTGCCCTGCTTTCACGCACCTCCTATACCTTCCCTTATATCGCTGCGTTTTCGTGCACCTCTCATACCTTCCCCTATATCGCTGTGCTTTCATGCACATCTCATAACGTCCCCTATTTCGCTCTGTATTCGTGCACATCCCATAACATCCCCTACATCGCTGTGCCTTCGCGCACCTCTCATACCTTCCTCTATAAGCCGTGTTTTCATGCACATCTCATAACATCCCCTATATCGCTGGGTTTTCACGCACCTCTCATAACTTCCCCTATATCAGCCTGCTTTCAAGCACCTCCCATACCTTCCCCTATATCGCTGTGTTTTCGTGTACCTCTCATACCTCCCCCTATATCGCAGTGTTTTCACGCACCTTTTATAACTTCTCCTATATTGCTGTATTATTGCGCACCTCTCATAACTTCCCCTATATCGCCCTGTTTTTATGCACATCTCATAACGTCCCCTATATCGCTGTGTATTTGTGCACCTCCCATTCGTTCCCTATATCACTGTGTTTTCATGCACTTTTCATACCTTCCCCTATATCGCTGTGTTTTCACACACCTCTCATAACTTCCCCTATATCGCTGTGTTTTTGTGCACCTCTCATACCTTCCGTAATATCGCTGCATTTTCATGCACATCTAATCACGTCTCCTATATCGCTGTGTATTCACACACCTCCCATAGCATCCCCTATATCGCTGTGCCGTGCGCACCTCTCATAGCTTCTCCTATATCGCTGTCTTTTCGCGAACATCCCATAGATTTACCTTTATCGCTGCGTTATTGCTCACCTCTCATAGCTTCCCCTGTATCGCCGTGTTTTTGCTCACCTCTCAAAGCTTCCCCCATATCGCCGTATTTTCGAGCACCTTTCATGTCTTCACCTAGATCGCTATGTTTTCGCTCCTCTCAATACTTCCCCTATATCGCTGTGTTTTCTCTGACATCTGATACATTCTCCCGTATCGCCGTGTTTTCGCACACCTCTCATATTTTCCCCTATATCGCTGTGTTTTCGCGCACCTCTCATACCTTCCCCTATATCGCCCTGTTTTCGTGCACATCCCATAGATTCCACTATATTGCCCTGTTTTCGCGCACCTCTCATGTATTCCTCTACATCGCAGTGTTTTCTGGCACCTTGGATGCATTCCCCTGTAATGCCAAGTTTTCGCGCACCTCCCATAGTTTCCCCTATATGGCCGTGTTTACGCGCACCTCTCATACCTCCCCCTATATCGCCGTGTTTTTATGCACATCTCATACCGTCCCCTATATTACTGTGTTTTCACGCACCTCCCATAGCACCCCCTATATCGCTGTGCCTTCGTGCACCTCCATACCTTCCCCTATATTGCCCTGTTTTTGCGCACCTCCAATACCTTCCCATGTATCGCTGCGTTTTCGTGCACCTCTCATACCTTCCCCTATATCGCTGTCTTTTCATGCACATCTCATAACGTCCCCTATTTCGCTGTGTATTCGTGCACCTGCCATAACCTTCCCTATATCGCTGTGCCTTCGCGCACCTCTCATACCTTCCCCTATATCGCCGTGTTTTCATGCACATCTCATAACGTCCTCTATATCGCTGGGTTTTCACGCACCTCTCATAACTTCCCCTATATCGCCCTGTTTTCGCGCTCCTCTCATATCTTCCCCTATCTCACTGTGTTTTCATGCACATCTCATAACGTCCCCTATATCGCTGTGTATTCACGCACCTCCCATAGCATCCCCTATATCGCTGTGCCTTCGCGCACCTCTCATTCCTTCCCCTATATCGCTGTGTTTTCGTGCACCTTTCATACCTTCCAATATATCGCTGTGTTTTCACACACCTCTCATAACTTCTCCTATATCGCTGTGTTTTTGTGCACCTCTCATACCTTCCCTAATATCGCTGCGTTTTCATGCACATCTCATCACGTCCCCTATATCGTGTGTATTCACGCACCTCCCATAGCATCCCCTATATCGCTGTGCATTGCGCACCTCTCATACCTTCCCCTATATCGCGGTCTTTTTGCGCACATCCCATAGATTCACCTTTATCGCTCTGTTATTGCTCACCTCTCATAGCTTTCCCTATATCGCCGTGTTTTCGCGCAACTCTCATGTCTTCACCGAGTTCGCTATGTTTTTGCTCCTCTCATTACTTCCCCTATATCGCTGTGTATTCTCGCACATCTGATAAATTCTCCCGTATCGCCGTGTTTTCGCGCACCTCTCATAATTTCCCCTATATCGCTGTGTTCTTGCACATCTCTCATACCTTCCCCTATATCACTGTGTTTTCGCGCACATCTGATACATTCTCCCGTATCGCCGTGTTTTTGCGCACCTCTCATAATTTCCCCTATATCGCCCTGTTCTTGCACATCTCTCATACCTTCCCCTATATCACTGTGTTTTCGCGCACGTCCCATAGCGTCCCCTATATCGCTGTGCTTTCGCGCACCTCTCTTACCTTCCCCTACATCGCCCTGTTTTTGCGCAGATCCCATAGCTTCCACTATATTGCCCTGTTTTTGCGCACCTTTCATGTCTTCCCCTACATCGCTGTGTTTTCTCGCACCTCTGATGCATTCCCCTGTAACGCCAAGTTTTCGTGCACCTCTCATGCTTTCCCCTATATCGCCGTTTTTTCGCGTACCTCTCATAGCTTCCCATATATCGCCGTGTTTTCATACACATCTCATACAGTCCCTTATATCACTGTGTTTTCGCGCACCTCCCATAGCATCCCCTATATCGCTGTGCCTTCGTGCACCTCTCATACCTTTCCGTATATCGCCGTTTTTTCATGCACATCTCATAACGTATCCTATATCGCTGGGTTTTCACGCACCTCTCATAACTTCCCCTATATAGCCCTGTTTTCGCGCACCTCTTATAACTACCCCTATATCGCTGTGTTTTCGCACACCTCTCATGGTTTCCCGACTATCGCCATGTATTCATGCACATCTTATACCATCCCCTATATCGCTGTGTTTTCGCACACTTCTCATACCTTCCCCTATATCACTGTTTTTTCGCGCACATCCCATAGATTCACCCTTATCGCTGTGTTATTGCGCACCTCTCATAGCTACCCCTGTATCGCCGTGTTTTTCCTCCCCGTCACCGAGATCACATAGCGATCTAGGTGAAGACATGAGAGGTGCGCGAAAACACGGCGATATGGGGGAAGCTATGAAAGGTGCACGAAAACACAGCGATATAGGGGACGTTATGAGATGTGCATAAAAACACAGCGATATAGGGGAAGTTATGAGAGGTGCGCAATAATACAGCAATATAGGAGAAGTTACTAGAGGTGAGTGAAAACACTGTGATATAGGGGGAGATATGAGAGGTACACGAAAACACAGTGATATAGGGGAAGGTATGAGAGGAGCGAAAACATAGCGATCTCGGTGAAGACATCTCTCAGAACTTCCCCTATATCGCCCTGTTTTCGTGCACATCCCATTGCTTCCACTATATTGCCCTGTTTTCGCGCACTTCTCATGTGTTCCACTACATCGCTGTGTTTTCTGGCACCTCTGATGCATTCCCCTGTAACGCCAAGTTTTCACGCATTCTCATAATTTCCCCTATATGGCCGTGTTTACGCGCACCTCTCATACCTCCCCCTATACCGCCATGTTTTTATGCGCGTTTCATTCCGTCCCCTATATTACTGTGTTTTCACACACCTCCCACAGCATCCCCTATATCGCTGTGCCTTCGTGCACCTCCATACCTTCCCCTATATTGCCCTGTTTTCGCGCACCTCCTATACCTTCCCTTATATCGCTGAGTTTTCATGCACCTCTCATACCTTCCCCTATATTGCCCTGTTTTCGCGCACCTCCTATACCTTCCCTTGTATCGCTGCGTTTTCGTGCACCTCTCATTCGTTCCCCTATATCGCTGTGTTTTCGTGCACTTTTCATACCTTCCCATATATCGCTGTGTTTTCACACACCTCTCATAACTTCTCCTATATCGCTGTGTTTTTGTGCACCTCTCATACCTTCCCTAATATCGCTGCGTTTTCATGCACATCTCAAGTCCCCTATATCGTGTGTATTCACGCACCTCCCATAGCATCCCCTATATCGCTGTGCATTGCGCACCTCTCATACTTTCCCCTATATCGCTGTCTTTTTGTGCACATCCCATAGATTCACCTTTATCACTGTGTTATTGCTCACCTCTCATAGTTTCCCCTGTATCGCCGTGTTTTTGCTCACCTCTCATAGCTTCCCCTATATCGCCGTGTTTTCGCGCACCTCTCATGTCTTCACCGAGATCGCTATGTTTTTGCTCCACTCATTACTTCCCCTATATCGCTGTGTTTTCTCGCACATCTGATACATTCTCCCGTATCGCCGTGTTTTCGCGCACCTCTCATAATTTCCCCTATATCGCCGTGTTCTTGCACATCTCTCATACCTTCCCCTATATCACTGTGTTTTCGCGCACGTCCCATAGCGTCCCCTATATCGCTGTGCTTTCGCGCACCCCTCATATCTTCCCCTACATCGCCCTGTTTTTGCGCAGATCCCATAGCTTCCACTATATTGCCGTTTTTGCGCACCTCTCATGTCTTCCCCTACATCACTGTGTTTTCTCGCACCTCTGATGCATTTCCCTGTAATGCCAAGTTTTCGCGCACCTCTCATATTTTCCCCTATATCGCCGTGTTTTCGCGCACCTCTCATAGCTTCCCATATATCACCGTGTTTTCATATACATCTCATACCTTCCTCTATATCACTGTGTTTTCGCGCACCTCCCATAGCATCCCCTATATCGCTGTACCTTCGTGCACATCTCATACCTTTCCGTATATCGCCGTGTTTTCATGCACATCTCATAACGTCTCCTATATCGCTGGGTTTTCACGCACCTCTCATAACTTCCCCTATATAGCCCTGTTTTCGCGCAACTCTTATAACTTCCCCTATATCGCTGTGTTTTCGCACACCTCTCATGGTTTCCCGACTATCGCCGTGTATTCATGCACATCTCATACCGTCCCCTATATCGCTGTGTTTTCGCACACTTCTCATACCTTCCCCTATATCACTGTTTTTTCGCGCACATCCCATAGATTCACCTTTATCACTGTGTTATTGTTCACCTCTCAGAGCTTCCCCTGTATCGCCGTGTTTTTGGTCACCTCTCATAGCTTCCCCTATATCGCCGTGTTTTCGCGCACCTCTCATGTCTTCACCGAGTTCGCTATGTTTTTGTTCCTCTCATACCTTCCCCTGTATCGCTGTGTTTTCGTGTACCTCTCATACCTCCCCCTATATCACAGTGTTTTCACGCACCTCTAATAACTTCTCCTATATTGCTGTATTATTGCACACCTCTCATAACTTCCCCTATATCGCCGTGTTTTTATGCACATCTCATAACGTCCCCTATATCGCTGTGTATTCGTACACCTCCCATTCGTTCCCCTATATCGCTGCATTTTCATGCACCTTTCATACCTTCCCCTATATCGCTGTGTTATCGCACACATCTCATAACTTCTCCTATATCGCTGTGTTTTTGTGCACCTCTCATACCTTCCCTAATATCGCTGCGTTTTCATGCACATCTCATCACGTCCCCTATATTGTGTGTATTCACGCACCTCCCATAGCATCCCCTATATCGCTGTGCATTGCGCACCTCTCATACCTTCACCTTTATCGCTGTGTTATTGCTCACCTCTCATAGCTTCCCCTGTATCGCCGTGTTTTTGCTCACCTCTCATAGCTTCCCCTATATCGCCATGTTTTCGCACACCTCTCATATCTTCACCGAGATCGCTATGTTTTTGCTCCTCTCATTATTTCCCCTATATCGCTGTGTTTTCTCGCACATCTGATACATTCTCCAGTATCGCCGTGTTTTCGCTCACCTCTCATATTTTCCCCTATATCGCCGTGTTCTCGCACACCTCTCATAACTTCCCCTGTATCACTGTGCTTTCGCGCACGTCCCATTGCGTCCCCTATATCGCTGTGTTTTTGCGCACCTCTCATACCTTCCCCTATATCGCCCTGTTTTTGTGCACATCCCATAGCTTCCACTATATTGCCCTGTTTTCGCGCACCTCTCATGTTTTTGCTCTACATCGCTGTGTTTTCTGGCACCTCTGATGCATTCCCCTGTTACGCCAAGTTTTCGCTCACCACTCATAATTTCCCCTATATGGCCGTGTTTACGCGCACCTCTCATACCACCCCGTATATCGCCGCGTTTTTATGCACATCTCATACCTTCCTCTATATTACTATGTTTTCACGCACCTCCCATAGCATCCCCTATATTGCTGTGCCTTCGTGCACCTCCATACCTTCCCCTATATCGCCCTGTTTTCACGCACCTCCTATACCTTCCCTTATATCGCTGAGTTTTCGTGCACCTCTCATACCTTTCCCTATATTGCCCTGTTTTCGTGCACCTCCAATAACTTCCCTGGTATCGCTGTGTTTTCGTGCACCTCTCATACCTTCCCCTATATCGCCGTGTTCTCGCACACCTCTCATACCTTCCCCTATATCACTGTGTTTTTGCGCATGTTCCAATGCGTCCCCTATATCGCTGTGTTTTCGCGCACCTCTCATACCTTTCCCTATATCGCCCTGTTTTCGTGCACATCCCATAGCTTCCACTATATTGCCCTGTTTTCGCGCATCTCCCATGTATTCCACTACATCGCTGTGTTTTCTGGCACCTCTGATGCATTCCCCTGTAACGCCAAGTTTTCGTGTACCTCTCATACTTGCCCCTATATCGCCGTGTTTACGCGCACCTCTCATACCACCCCGCCTATCGCCATGTTTTTATGCACATCTCATACCGTTTCCTATATCGCTGTGTTTTCGCGCAGCTCCCATAGCATCCCCTATATCGCTGTGCCTTCGTGCACCTCTAATAATTTCCCCATATCGCCCTGTTTTCGCGCACCTCCTATACCTTCCCTTATATCGCTGCGTTTTCATGCACATCTCATCACGTCCCCTATATCGCTGTGTATTCACGCATCTCCCATAGCATCCCCTATATCGCTGTGCCTTGTGCACCTCTCATAGCTTCCCCTATATCGCTGTCTTTTCGCGCACATCCCATAGATTTACCTTTATCGCTGTGTTATTGCTCATCTCTCGTAGCTTCCCCTGTATCGCCGTGTTTTTGCTCACCTCTCATAGCTTCCCCTATATCGCCGTGTTTTTGCGCACCTCTCATGTCTTCACCTAGATCGCTATGTTTTCGCTCCTCTCAATACTTCCCCTATATCGCTGTGTTTTCTCGCACCTCTCATACCTTCCCCTATATCGCCCTGTTTTCGTGCACATCCCATAGCTTCCACTATATTGCCCTTTTTTCGCGCACCTCTCATGTTTTCCTCTACATCGCTGTGTTTTCTGGCACCTCTGATGCATTCCCCTGTTACGCCAAGTTTTTGCTCACCTCTCATAATTTCCCCTATATGGCCGTGTTTACGCGCACTTCTCATACCACCCCGTATATCGCCGTGTTTTTATACACATCTCATACTGTCCCCTATATTACTGTGTTTTCACGCACCTCCCATAGCATCCCCTATATCGCTGTGCCTTCGTGCACCTCCATACCTTCCCCTATATCGCCCTGTTTTCGCGCACCTCCAATACCTTCCCTGGTATCGCTGCGTTTTCACGCACCTCTCATAACTTCCCCTATATCGCCCTGTTTTCGCGCTCCTCTCATATCTTCCCCTATCTCACTGTGTTTTCATGCACATCTCATAACGTCCCCTATATTGCTGTGTATTCACGCACCTCCCATAGCATCCCCTATATCGCTGTGCCTTCGCGCACCTCTCATTCCTTCCCCTATATCGCTGTGTTTTCGTGCACCTTTTATACCTTCCAATATATCGCTGTGTTTTCACACACCTCTCATAAATTCTCCTATATCGCTGTGTTTTTGTGCACCTCTCATACCTTCCCTAATATCGCTGTGTTTTCATGCACATCTCATCACGTCCCCTATATCGTGTGTATTCACGCACCTCCCATAGCATCCCCTATATCGCTGTGCATTGCGCACCTCTCATACGTTCCCGTTATATCGCTGTCTTTTTGCGCACATCCCATAGATTCACCTTTATCGCTGTGTTATTGCTCACCTCTCATAGCTTCCCCTGTATCGCCGTGTTTTTGCACACCTCTCATAGCTTCCCCTATATCGCCATGTTTTCGTGCACCTCTCATGTCTTCACCGAGATCGCTATGTTTTTGCTCCTCTCATTACTTCCCCTATATTGCTGTGTTTTCTCGCACATCTGATACATTCTCCCGTATCACCGTGTTTTGGCGCACCTCTCATGATTTCCGCTATATCGCTGTGTTCTTGCACATCTCTCATACCTTCCCCTATATCACTGTGTTTTGCGCACATCTGATACATTCTCCCGTATCGCCGTGTTTTCGCGCACCTCTCATAATTTCCCGTATATTGCCGTGTTCCTGCACATCTCTCATACCTTCCCCTACATCGACCTGTTTTTGCGCAGATCCCATAGCTTCCACTATATTGCCCTGTTTTTGCGCACCTCTCATGTCTTCCCCTACATCGCTCTGTTTTCTCACACCTCTGATGCATTCCCCTGAAACGCCAAGTTTTCACGCACCTCTCATAATTTCCCCTATATCGCCGTGTTTTTGCGCACCTCTCATAGCTTCCCATATATCGCCGTGTTTTCATACACATCTCATACCGTCCCCTACATCACTGTGTTTTCGCGCACCTCCCATAGCATCCCTTATATCACTGTGCCTTCGTGCACCTCTCATACCTTTCTGTATATCACTGTGTTTTCATGCACATCTCATAACGTCTCCTATATTCCTGTATTATTGCGCACCTCTCATAACTTCCCCTATATCGCCGTATTTTTATGCACATCTCATAACGTCCCCTATATCGCTGTGTATTCGTGCACCTCCCATTCGTTCCCCTATATCGCTGTGTTTTCGTGCACCTTTCATACCTGCCCCTATATCGCTGTTTTCGCACACCTCTCATAACTTCTCCTATATCGCTGTGTTTTTGTGCACCTCTCATATCTTCCGTAATATCGCTGCGTTTTCATGCACTTCTCATCACGTCTCTTATATCGCTGTGTATTCACGCACCTCCCATAGCATCCCCTATATCGTTGTGCCTTGCGCACCTCTCATAGCTTCTCCTATATCGCTGTCTTTTCGCGCACATCCCCTAGATTTAACTTTATCGCTGTGTTATTGCTCACCTCTCATAGCTTCCCCTGTATCGCCGTGTTTTTGCTCACCTCTCATAGCTTCCCCCATATCACCGTGTTTTCGCGCACCTCTCATGTCTTCACCTAGATCGCTATGTTTTCACTCCGCTCAATACTTCCCCTATATCGCTGTGTTTTCTCGCACATCTGATACATTCTCCCGTATTGCCGTGTTTTCGCACACCTCTCATATTTTCCCCTATATCGCCGTGTTCTCGCACACCTCTCATACCTTCCCCTGTATCACTGTGTTTTCGCGCACGTCCCATTGCATCCCCTATATCGCTGTGTTTTCGCGCACCTCTCATACCTTCCCCTATATCGCCCTGTTTTCGTGCACATCCCATAGCTTCCACTATATTGCCCTGTTTTCGCGCACCTCTTATGTATTCCTCTACATCGCTGTGTTTTCTGGCACCTCTGATGCATTCCCCTGTAATGCCAAGTTTTCGCGCACCTCTCATAATTTCCCCTATATGGCTGTGTTTACGCGCACCTCTCATACCTCCCCCATATCGCCGTGTTTTTATGCACATCTCATACCGTCCCCTATATTACTGTGTTTTCACGCCCCTCCCATAGCATCCCATACATCGCTGTGCCTTCGTGCACCTCCATACCTTCCCCTATCTCGTCCTGTTTTCGCGCACCTCCTATACCTTCCTTTGTATCGCTGCGTTTTCGTGCACCTCTCATACCTTCCCCTATATCGCTGTCTTTTCATGCACATCTCATAACGTCCCCTATTTCGCTGTGTATTCGTGCACCTCCCATAAAATTCCCTATATCGCTGTGCCTTCGCGCACCTCTGATACCTTCCCTTATATCGCCGTGTTTTCATGCACATCTCATAACGTCCCTATATCGCTGGTTTTTCACGCACCTCTCATAACTTCCCCTATATCGCCCTGTTTTCGCGCTCCTCTCATATCTTCCCCTATCTCACTGTGTTTTCATGCACATCTCATTCCTTCCCCTATATCGCTATGTTTTCGTTCACCTTTCATACCTTCCAATATATTGCTGTGTTTTCACACACTTCTCATAACTTATCCTATATCGCTGTGTTTTTGTGCACCTCTCATACCTTCCCTAATATCGCTGCGTTTTCATGCACATCTCATCACGTCCGCTATATCGTGTGTATTCACGCACCTCCCATAGCATCCCCTATATCGCTGTGCATTGCGCACCTCTCATACCTTCACCTTTATCGCTGTGTTATTGCTCACCTCTCATAGCTTCCCCTGTATCGCCGTGTTTTTGCTCACCTCTCATAGCTTCCCCTATATCGCCTTGTTTTCGCGCACCTCTCACGTCTTCACCGAGATCGCTATGTTTTCGCTCCTATCATACCTTCCCCTATATCGCTGTGTTTTCGTGTACCTCTCATACCTCCCCCTATATCGCAGTGTTTTCACGCACCTCTAATAACTTCTCCTATATTGCTGTATTATTGCACACCTCTCATAACTTCCCCTATATCGCCGTGTTTTTATGCACATCTCATAACGTCCCCTATATCGCTGTGTATTAGTGCACCTCCCATTCGTTCCCCTATATCGCTGCATTTTCATGCACCTTTCATACCTTCCCCTATATCGCTGTGTTATCGCACACATCTCATAACTTCTCCTATATCGCAGTGTTTTTGTGCACCTCTCATACATTCCATAATATCGCTGCGTTTTCATCACCTCTCCTATATCGCTGTGTATTCACACACCTCCCATAGCATCCCCTATATCGCTGTGCCTTGCGCATCTCTCATAGCTTCTCCTATATCGCTGTCTTTTCGCGCACATCCCATAGATTTACCTTTATCGCCGTGTTTTTGCTCACCTCTCATAGCTTCCCCCATATCGCCGTGTTTTCGCGCACCTCTCATGTCTTCACCTAGATCGCTATGTTTTCGCTCCTCTCAATACTTCCCCTATATCGCTGTGTTTTCTCGCACATCTGATACATTCTCCCCTATCGCCATGTTTTCGCGCACCTCTCATAATTTCCCCTATATCGCTGTGTTCTTCAACATCTCTCATACCTTCCCCTATATCACTGTGTTTTCGCGCACATCTGATACATTCTCCCGTATCGCCGTGTTTTCGCGCACCTCTCATAAATGCCCCTATATCGCCATGTTCTTGCACATCTCTCATACCTTCCCCTATATCACTGTGCTTTCGCGCACGTCCCATAGCGTCCCCTATATCGCTGTGCTTTCGCGCACATCCCATAGATTCACCTTTATCGCTGTGTTATTGCTTACCTCTCATAGCTTCCCCTGTATCGCCGTGTTTTTGCTCACCTCTCATAGCTTCCCCTATATCGCCGTGTTTTCGCGCACCTCTCATGTCTTCACCGAGATCGCTATGTTTTCGCTCCTATCATACCTTCCCCTATATCGCTGTGTTTTCGTGTACCTCTCATATCTCCCCCTATATCGCAGTGTTTTCACGCACCTCTAATAACTTCTCCTATATTGCTGTATTATTGCACACCTCTCATAACTTCCCCTATATCGCCGTGTTTTTATGCACATCTCATAACGTCCCCTATATCGCTGTGTATTAGTGCACCTCCCATTCGTTCCCCTATATCGCTGCATTTTCATGCACCTTTCATACCTTCCCCTATATCTCTGTGTTATCGCACACATCTCATAACTTCTCCTATATCGCAGTGTTTTTGTGCACCTCTCATACATTCCATAATATCGCTGCGTTTTCATCACCTCTCCTATATCGCTGTGTATTCACACACCTCCCATAGCATCCCCTATATCGCTGTGCCTTGCGCACCTCTCATAGCTTCTCCTATATCGCTGTCTTTTCGCGCACATCCCATAGATTTACCTTTATCGCCGTGTTTTTGCTCACCTCTCATAGCTTCCCCCATATCGCCGTGTTTTCGCGCACCTCTCATGTCTTCACCTAGATCGCTATGTTTTCGCTCCTCTCAATACTTCCCCTATATCGCTGTGTTTTCTTGCACATCTGATACATTCTCCCGTATCGCCGTGTTTTCACTAACCTCTCATATTTTCCCGTATATCGCCGTGTTCTCGCACACCTCTCATACCTTCCCCTATATCACTGTGTATCCGCGCACGTCCCATTGCGTCCCCTATATCGCTGTGTTTTCGCGCACCTCTCGTGCCTTCCCCTATATCGCCCTGTTTTCGTGCACATCCCATAGCTTCCACTATATTGCCCTGCTTTCGCACACCTCTGATGTATTCCTCTGCATCGCTGTGTTTTCTGGCACCTCTGATGCATTCCCATGTAACGCCAAGTTTTCGCGCACCTCTCATAATTTCCCCTATATGGCCGTGTTTACGCGCACCTCTCATACCTCCCCCTATATCGCCGTGTTTTTATGCACATCTCATACCGTCCCCTATATTACTGTGTTTTCACGCACCTCCCATAGCATCCCCTATATCGCTGTGCCTTCGTGCACCTCCATACCTTCCCCTATATCGCCCTGTATTCGCGCACCTCCTATCCCTTCCCTTATATTGCTGACTTTTCGTGCACCTCTCATACCTTCCCCTATATTGCCCTGTTTTCGCGCACCTCCAATACCTTCCCTTGTATCGCTGCGTTTTCGTGCACCTCTCATACCTTCCCCTATATCGCTGTCTTTTCATGCACATCTCATAACGCCCCCTATTTCGCTGTGTATTCGTGCACCTCCCATAGCATCCCCTATATCGCTGTGCCTTCGTGTACCTCTCATACCTTCCCCTATATCGCCGTGTTTTCATGCAGATCTCATAACGTCCCCTATATCACTGGGTTTTCACGCACCTCTCATAACTTCCCCTAATTCGCCCTGTTTTCACGCTACTCTCATATCTTCCCCTATCTCACTGTGTTTTCATGCACATCTCATAATGTCCCCTATATCGCTGTGTATTCACGCACCTCCCATAGCTTCCCCTATATCGCTGTGCCTTCGCGCACCTCTCATTCCTTCCCCTATATCGCTGTGTTTTCGTGCACCTTTCATACCTTCCCATTATCGCTGTGTTTTCATGCACATCTCATCACGTCCCCTATATCGTGTGTATTCACGTACCTCCCATAGCATCCCCTATATCGCTGTGCATTGCGCACCTCTCATACCTTCCCCTGTATCGCTATCTTTTTGCGCACATCCCATAATTCACCTTTATCGATGTGTTATTGCTCACCTCTCATAGCTTCCCCTGTATCGCCGTGTTTTTGCTCACCTCTCATAGCTTCCCCTATATCACCTTGTTTTCGCGCACCTCTCATGTCTTCACCGAGATCGCTATGTTTTTGCTCCTCTCATTACTTCCCCTAGATCGCTGTGTTTTCTCGCACATCTGATACATTCTCCCGTATCGCCGTGTTTTCGCGCACCTCTCATAATTTCCCCTATATTGCCGTGTTCTTGCACATCTCTCATACCTTCCCCTATATCACTGTGTTTTCACGCACGTCCCATAGCGTCCCCTATATCGCTGTGCTTTCACGCACCTCTCATACCTTACCCTACATCTCCGTTTTTGCGCACATCCCTTAGCTTCCACTATATTGCCCTGTTTTTGCGCACCTCTCATGTCTTCCCCTACATCGCTGTGTTTTCTCGCACCTCTGATGCATTCCCTTCTAACGCCAAGTTTTCGCGCACCTCTCATAATTTCCCCTATATCGCCGTGTTTTCGCGCAACTCTCATAGCTTCCCATATATCGCCGTGTTTTCATACACATCTCATACCATCCCCTATATCACTGTGTTTTCGCGCGCCTCCCATAGCATCCCCTATATCGCTGTGCCTTCGTGCACCTCTCATACCTTTCCGTATATCGCCGTGTTTTCATGCACATCTCATAACGTCCTCTATATCGCTGGATTTTCACGCACCTCTCATAACTTCCACTATATTGCTCGGTTTTCGCGCACCTCTCATAAATTCCCCTATATCGCTGTGTTTTCGCACACCTCTCATGATTTCCCGACTATCGCCGTGTATTCATGCACATCTCATACCGTCCGCTATATCGCTGTTCTTTCGCACACTTTTCATACCTTCCCCAATATCGCAGTCTTTTCGCGCACATCCCATAGATTCACCTTTGTCGCTTTGTTATTGCTCATCTCTCATAGCTTCTCCTGTATCGCCGTGTTTTTGCTCACCTCTCATAGCTTCCCCTATATCACCGTTTTTTCGCGCACCTCTCATGTCTTCACCGAGATCGCTATGTTTTCGCTTGTCTCATACCTTCCCTTATATCGCTGTGTTTTCACGCACCTCTTATTACTACCCCTATATTGCTGTGTTTTCGCACACCTCTCATAGTTTCCTGACTATCGCCGTGTTTTCATGCACATCTCATACCGTCCCCTATATCGCTGTGTTTTCCCACACCTCTCATACCTTCCCCTATATCGATGTCCTTTCGCGCACATCCCATGGCTTCAGCTTTATTGTTGTCTTATTGCTCAGCTCTCATACCTTCCCCTATATCGCCGGGTTTTAGCTCACCTGTCATAGCTTCCACTATATTGCTTTGTTTTCGCGCACCTCTCATATCTTCCCCTATATCACTGTGTTTTCGCGCACCTTCCATAGCATCCCCTATATTGCTGGGGCTTCGCATACCTCTCATAATTTCATCTATATCACCCTGTTTTCGAGCACCTTCCATACCTTCCCCTATATCGCTGTGCCTTGCGCACCTCTCATACCTCCCCCTATATCGCTGTCTTTTCGCGCATATCCCATAGATTCACCTTTATCGCTGTGTTATTGCTCACATCTCAAAGCGTCCCCTGTATCGTCGTGCTTTCGTGCACCACTCATGTCTTCAGCTAGATCGCTATGTTTTCGCTCCTCTCATTACTTCCCCTATATCGCTGTGTTTTCTCGCACATCTGATACATTCTCCCCTATCGCCATGTTTTCGCGCACCTCTCATAATTTCCCCTATATCGCTGTGTTCTTCAACATCTCTCATACCTTCCCCTATATCACTGTGTTTTCGCGCACATCTGATACATTCTCCCGTATCGCCGTGTTTTCGCGCACCTCTCATAAATGCCCCTATATCGCCATGTTCTTGCACATCTCTCATACCTTCCCCTATATCACTGTGCTTTCGCGCACGTCCCATAGCGTCCCCTATATCGCTGTGCTTTCGCGCACATCCCATAGATTCACCTTTATCGCTGTGTTATTGCTCACCTCTCATAGCTTCCCCTGTATCGCCGTGTTTTTGCTCACCTCTCATAGCTTCCCCTATATCGCCGTGTTTTCGCGCACCTCTCATGTCTTCACCGAGATCGCTATGTTTTCGCTCCTATCATACCTTCCCCTATATCGCTGTGTTTTCGTGTACCTCTCATACCTCCCCCTATATCGCAGTGTTTTCACGCACCTCTAATAACTTCTCCTATATTGTTGTATTATTGCACACCTCTCATAACTTCCCCTATATCGCCGTGTTTTTATGCACATCTCATAACGTCCCCTATATCGCTGTGTATTAGTGCACCTCCCATTCGTTCCCCTATATCGCTGCATTTTCATGCACCTTTCATACCTTCCCCTATATCGCTGTGTTATCGCACACATCTCATAACTTCTCCTATATCGCAGTGTTTTTGTGCACCTCTCATACATTCCATAATATCGCTGCGTTTTCATCACCTCTCCTATATCGCTGTGTATTCACACACCTCCCATAGCATCCCCTATATCGCTGTGCCTTGCGCACCTCTCATAGCTTCTCCTATATCGCTGTCTTTTCGCGCACATCCCATAGATTTACCTTTATCGCCGTGTTTTTGCTCACCTCTCATAGCTTCCCCCATATCGCCGTGTTTTCGCGCACCTCTCATGTCTTCACCTAGATCGCTATGTTTTCGCTCCTCTCAATACTTCCCCTATATCGCTGTGTTTTCTTGCACATCTGATACATTCTCCCGTATCGCCGTGTTTTCACTAACCTCTCATATTTTCCCGTATATCGCCGTGTTCTCGCACACCTCTCATACCTTCCCCTATATCACTGTGTATCCGCGCACGTCCCATTTCGTCCCCTATATCGCTGTGTTTTCGCGCACCTCTCGTGCCTTCCCCTATATCGCCCTGTTTTCGTGCACATCCCATAGCTTCCACTATATTGCCCTGCTTTCACACACCTCTGATGTATTCCTCTGCATCGCTGTGTTTTCTGGCACCTCTGATGCATTCCCATGTAACGCCAAGTTTTCGCGCACCTCTCATAATTTCCCCTATATGGCCGTGTTTACGCGCACCTCTCATACCTCCCCCTATATCGCCGTGTTTTTATGCACATCTCATACCGTCCCCTATATTACTGTGTTTTCACGCACCTCCCATAGCATCCCCTATATCGCTGTGCCTTCGTGCACCTCCATACCTTCCCCTATATCGCCCTGTATTCGCGCACCTCCTATCCCTTCCCTTATATTGCTGACTTTTCGTGCACCTCTCATACCTTCCCCTATATTGCCCTGTTTTCGCGCACCTCCAATACCTTCCCTTGTATCGCTGCGTTTTCGTGCACCTCTCATACCTTCCCCTATATCGCTGTCTTTTCATGCACATCTCATAACGCCCCCTATTTCGCTGTGTATTCGTGCACCTCCCATAGCATCCCCTATATCGCTGTGCCTTCGTGTACCTCTCATACATTCCCCTATATCGCCGTGTTTTCATGCAGATCTCATAACGTCCCCTATATCACTGGGTTTTCACGCACCTCTCATAACTTCCCCTAATTCGCCCTGTTTTCACGCTACTCTCATATCTTCCCCTATCTCACTGTGTTTTCATGCACATCTCATAATGTCCCCTATATCGCTGTGTATTCACGCACCTCCCATAGCTTCCCCTATATCGCTGTGCCTTCGCGCACCTCTCATTCCTTCCCCTATATCGCTGTGTTTTCGTGCACCTTTCATACCTTCCCATTATCGCTGTGTTTTCATGCACATCTCATCACGTCCCCTATATCGTGTGTATGCACGTACCTCCCATAGCATCCCCTATATCGCTGTGCATTGCGCACCTCTCATACCTTCCCCTGTATCGCTATCTTTTTGCGCACATCCCATAATTCACCTTTATCGATGTGTTATTGCTCACCTCTCATAGCTTCCCCTGTATCGCCGTGTTTTTGCTCACCTCTCATAGCTTCCCCTATATCACCTTGTTTTCGCGCACCTCTCATGTCTTCACCGAGATCGCTATGTTTTTGCTCCTCTCATTACTTCCCCTAGATCGCTGTGTTTTCTCGCACATCTGATACATTCTCCCGTATCGCCGTGTTTTCGCGCACCTCTCATAATTTCCCCTATATTGCCGTGTTCTTGCACATCTCTCATACCTTCCCCTATATCACTGTGTTTTCACGCACGTCCCATAGCGTCCCCTATATCGCTGTGCTTTCACGCACCTCTCATACCTTACCCTACATCTCCGTTTTTGCGCACATCCCTTAGCTTCCACTATATTGCCCTGTTTTTGCGCACCTCTCATGTCTTCCCCTACATCGCTGTGTTTTCTCGCACCTCTGATGCATTCCCTTCTAACGCCAAGTTTTCGCGCACCTCTCATAATTTCCCCTATATCGCCGTGTTTTCGCGCAACTCTCATAGCTTCCCATATATCGCCGTGTTTTCATACACATCTCATACCATCCCCTATATCACTGTGTTTTCGCGCGCCTCCCATAGCATCCCCTATATCGCTGTGCCTTCGTGCACCTCTCATACCTTTCCGTATATCGCCGTGTTTTCATGCACATCTCATAACGTCCTCTATATCGCTGGATTTTCACACACCTCTCATAACTTCCACTATATTGCTCGGTTTTCGCGCACCTCTCATAAATTCCCCTATATCGCTGTGTTTTCGCACACCTCTCATGATTTCCCGACTATCGCCGTGTATTCATGCACATCTCATACCGTCCGCTATATCGCTGTTCTTTCGCACACTTTTCATACCTTCCCCAATATCGCAGTCTTTTCGCGCACATCCCATAGATTCACCTTTGTCGCTTTGTTATTGCTCATCTCTCATAGCTTCTCCTGTATCGCCGTGTTTTTGCTCACCTCTCATAGCTTCCCCTATATCACCGTTTTTTCGCGCACCTCTCATGTCTTCACCGAGATCGCTATGTTTTCGCTTGTCTCATACCTTCCCTTATATCGCTGTGTTTTCACGCACCTCTTATTACGACCCCTATATTGCTGTGTTTTCGCACACCTCTCATAGTTTCCTGACTATCGCCGTGTTTTCATGCACATCTCATACCGTCCCCTATATCGCTGTGTTTTCCCACACCTCTCATACCTTCCCCTATATCGATGTCCTTTCGCGCACATCCCATGGCTTCAACTTTATTGTTGTCTTATTGCTCAGCTCTCATACCTTCCCCTATATCGCCGGGTTTTAGCTCACCTGTCATAGCTTCCACTATATTGCTTTGTTTTCGCGCACCTCTCATGTCTTCCCCTATATCACTGTGTTTTCGCGCACCTTCCATAGCATCCCCTATATTGCTGGGGCTTCGCATACCTCTCATAATTTCATCTATATCACCCTGTTTTCGAGCACCTTCCATACCTTCCCCTATATCGCTGTGCCTTGCGCACCTCTCATACCTCCCCCTATATCGCTGTCTTTTCGCGCATATCCCATAGATTCACCTTTATCGCTGTGTTATTGCTCACATCTCAAAGCGTCCCCTGTATCGTCGTGTTTTCGTGCACCACTCATGTCTTCAGCTAGATCGCTATGTTTTCGCTCCTCTCATTACTTCCCCTATATCGCTGTGTTTACTCGCACATCTGATACAATCTCCAGTATCGCCGTGTTTTCGCGCAACTCTCATAGCTTCCCCTATATCGCCGTGTTTTCGCGCACCTCTCATAATTTCTCCTATATCACTGTGTTTTCGCGCACCTTCCATAGCATCTCCTAAATTGCTGTGCTTTCGCATACCTCTCATAACTAAATCTATATCACCGTTTTCGAGCACCTTCCATACCTTCCCCTATATCGCTGTGTTTTCGTGCACCTCTCATACCTCCCCCTATATAGCTGTGCCTTGTGCACCTCTCATACCTTCCCCTATATCGCTGTCTTTTCGCGCACATCCCATAGATTCACCTTTATCGCTGTGTTATTGCTCACCTCTCTTAGCTTCCCCTGTATCGCCGTGTTTTTGTGCACCTCTCATAACTTCCCCTATATCGCCCTGTTGTTATGCACATCTCATAACGTCCCCTATCACTGTGTATTCGCGCACCTCTCATAGCATCCCCTATATCGCTGTGCCTTCGCGCACCTCTCATACCTTCCCCTATATCGCACTGTTTTCGCGCACCTCCCATTCCTTCACCTATATCGCTGTTTTCGTGCACCTCTCACACCTTCCCCTATATCGCCGTGTTTTTGCTCACCTCTCATAACTTCCCCTATATGGCCGTGTTTTCACGCACCTGTCATGTCTTCACCTATATCAGTATGTTTTCGCTCCTCTCATTACTTCCCCTATATCGCTGTGTTTTCTCGCACCTCTGATACATTCTCCCGTATCGCTGTGTTTTCGCGCACCTCTCATATTTTCCCCTATATCGCCGTGTTCTCGCACATCTCTCATACCTTCCCCTATATCACTGTGTTTTCGTGCACGTCCCATAGCGTCCCCTATATCACTGTGTTTTCTCGCATTTCTGATGCATTTCCCTGCATCGCCGTGTTGTCACACACATCCCATATCTTCCACTATATTGCCCTGTTTTTGTGCATCTCTTATGTCTTCCCTTATATCACTGTGTTTTTGCGCACCTCCCATAGCATCCCCTATATTGCTGTGCCTTCACGCACCTCTCATACTTTCCCCTATATCGCCCTGTTTTCGCGCACCTCCCATACGTCCCCTACATCGCTGTGCTTTCGTGCACCTCTCATACCTCCCCCAATATCGCTGTGTTTTCACGCACCTCCAATACTTCTCCCATATCGCTCTATTTTTGTGCACCTCTCGTGGCTTCCCCAATTTCGCCGTGTTTTCATGCATATATCTTAACGTCCCCTACATCGCTGGGTATTCGCGCACCTCCCATAGCATCCCCTATATCGCTGTGCTGTCGCGCACCTCTCATACCTTCCCCTATATCACCCTGTTTTTGCGCACCTCACATGGCTTCGCCTACATCGCTGTGTTTTTGCACACCTCTCATAGCTTCCCCTATATTGCTGTCTTTTCATGCACATCCCATAGCTTCACCTTTATCGCTGTGTTATTACTCACCTCCCATAGCTTCCCCATATCGCTGTATTTTTGCGCACCTCTCATAACTTCCCCTATATCGCCTTGTTTTTATGCACATCTCATAACGTCCCCTATATCTCTGTGTATTCGCGCACCTCCCATAGCATCCCCTATATCGCTGTGGGTTCGCGCACATCTCATACCTTCACCTATATCACCCTGCTTTCGCGCACCTCCCATTCCTTCCCCTATATCGCTGTGCTTTCACACACCTCTCATAACTTCTCCTATATCGCTGTGTTTTTGTGCACCTCTCATACGTTCCCTAATATCGCTGCGTTTTCATGCACATCTCATAACATCCCCTGTATCGCTGTGTATTCACGCACCTCCCATAGCATCCCTTATATCGCTGTGCCTTGCGCACCTTTCATACCTTCCCCTATATCGCACTATTTTTGCGCACCTCCCATACCTTCCCCTATATCGCTGTGTTTTCTCGCTCCTCTGATACATAATCACCTATCGCCGTGTTTTCGCGCACCTCTCATAATATCCCCTATATCGCCGTTGTATCGCGCACCTCTCATAATTTCCCCTATATCGCTGTGTTCTCGCACACCTCTCATACCTTCCCCTGTATCACTGTGTTTTCGTGCACGTCCCATAGCGTCCCCTATATCGCTGTGTTTTCGCGCACCTTTCATGCCTTCCCCTATATCGCCGTTTTCGCGCACATCCCATAGCTTCCACTATATTGCCCTGTTTTCGCGCAACTCTCATGTCTTCCCCTACATCACTGTCTTTTCTTGCACTTCTGATGCATTCCCATGTAACGTCAATTTTTCGCGCACCTCTCATACTTTCCCCTATATCGTCGTCTTTTCGCGTACCTCTCATAGCTTCCCCTATATCACCGTGTTTTCATACGCATCTCATACCGTCCCTTACATCACTGTGTTTTCGCGCACCTCCCATAGAAGCCCCTATATCGCTGTGCCTTCGTGCACCTCTCATACCTACCCCTATATCGCCCTGTTTTCGCGCACCTCCTATACTTTCCCCTATATCGCTGTGTTTTCACGCACCTCTCATGGCTTCCCCAATATCGCCGTGTATTCATGCACGTCTCATACCGTTCCCTATATCGCTGTGTTTTTGCGCACCTCCCATAGCTTCCCCTATATCGCTGTGTTTTCTCGCACCTCTCATACCTCGCCCTATATCGCTGTGTTTTCACGCACCTCTCGTAACTTCCCCTATATCGCTGTATTTTTGTGCACCTCTCATGGCTTCCCCAATATCACCCTGTTTTCACGCATCTCCTATACTTTCCCCTATATCGCTGTGTTTTCACGCACCTCTCATGTCTTCCCCAATATCGCCGTGTATTCATGCACGTCTCATACCGTTCCCTATATCGCTGTGTTTTTGCGCACCTCCCATAGCTTCCCCTATATCGCTGTGTTTTCTCGCACCTCTGATGCATTCCCTGTATCGCCGTGTTTTCGCGCATATCCCATTGCTTCCACTATATTGCCCTGTTTTTCTGCACCTCTCATGTCTTCTCCTATATCACTGTGTTTTCGCGCACCTCCCATAGCATCCCCTATATTGCTGTGCCTTCGCGCACCTCTCTTACCTTCCCCTATATCGCCGTTTTCGCGCACCTCCCATACATTCTCCTATATCGCTGTGTTTTCGTGCACCTCTCATACCTCCCCCTATATCGCTGTGTTTTCACACACCTCTCATAACTTCTCCTATATCGCTGTATTTTTGTGCACCTCTCATGGCTTCCCCAATATCGCCGTGTTTTCATGCTCATCTCTTACCGTCCCCTATATCGCTGTGAATTCGCGCACCTCTTATAGAGTCCCCTATATTGCTGTGCCTTCGTGCACCTCTCATACCTTCCCCTATATCGCCGTTTTCGCGCACCTCCCATACATTCTCCTATATCGCTGTGTTTTCGTGCACCTCTCATACCTCCCCCTATATCGCTGTGTTTTCACACACCTCTCATAACTTCTCCTATATCGCTGTATTTTTGTGCACCTCTCATGGCTTCCCCAATATCGCCGTGTTTTCATGCTCATCTCTTACCGTCCCCTATATCGCTGTGAATTCGCGCACCTCTTATAGAGTCCCCTATATTGCTGTGCCTTCGTGCACCTCTCATACCTTCCCCTATATCGCCCTGTTTTCACGCACCTCCTATGCTTTCCCCTATATCGCTGTGTTTTCACGCACCTCTCATGGCTTCCCCAATATCGCCGTGTATGCATGCACGTCTCATACCGTTCCCTATATCGCTGTGTTTTTGCGCACCTCCCATAGCTTCCCCTATATCGCTGTGTTTTCTCGCACCTCTGATGCATTCCCCTGTATCGCCATGTTTTCGCGCACATCCCATTGCTTCCACTATATTGCCCTGTTTTTCTGCACCTCTCATGTCTTCTCCTATATCACTGTGTTTTCGCGCACCTCCCATAGCATCCCCTATATTGCTGTGCCTTCGCGCACCTTTCTTACCTTCCCCGATATCGTCCTGTTTTCGCGCACCTCCCATACATTCTCATAGAAACATAGAAACATAGAAAATAGGTGCAGGAGTAGGCCATTCGGCCCTTCGAGCCTGCACCGCCATTTATTATGATCATGGCTGATCATCCAACTCAGAACACCGCCCCAGCCTTCCCTCCATACCCCCTGACCCCCGTAGCCACAAGGGCCATATCTAACTCCCTCTTAAATATAGCCAATGAACTGGCCTCAACTGTTTCCTGTGGCAGAGAATTCCAAAGATTCACCACTCTCTGTGTGAAGAAGTTTTTCCTAATCTCGGTCCTAAAATGCTTCCCCTCCATCCTCAAACTGTGACCCCTCGTTCTGGACTTCCCCAACATCGGGCACAATCTTCCTGCATCTAGCCTGTCCAATCCCTTTACGATCTTATACGTTTCAATCAGATCTCTCCTCAATCTTCTAAATTCCAACGAGTACAAGCCCAGTTCATCCAGTCTTTCTTCATATGAAAGACCTGCCATCCCAGGAATCAATCTGGTGAACCTTCTCTGTACCCCCTCTATGGCAAGGATGTCTTTCCTCAGATTAGGGGACCAAAACTGCACACAATACTCCAGGTGTGGTCTCACCAAGGCCTTGTACAACTGCAGTAGTACCTCCCTGCTCCTGTACTCAAATCCTCTCGCTATAAATGCCAGCATACCATTCGCCTTTTTCACCGCCTGCTGTACCTGCATGCCCACTTTCAATGACTGGTGTATAATGACACCCAGGTCACGTTGCACCTCCCCTTTTCCTAATCGGCCACCACTCAGATAATAATCTGTTTTCCTATTTTTGCCACCAAAGTGGATAACTTCACTCTATCCACATTGAATTGCATCTGCCATGAATTTGCTCACTCACCCAACCTATCCAAGTCACCCTGCATCCTCTTAGCATCCTCCTCACAGCTAAAACTGCCACCCAGCTTCGTGTCATCCGCAAACTTGGAGATGCTGCATTTAATTCCCTCATCGCCTCATTCTCCTATATCGCTGTGTTTTCGTGCACCTCCCATAGCATCCCCTATATTGCTGTGCCTTCGCGCACCTTTCTTACCTTCCCCTATATCGCCCTGTTTTCGCGCACCTCCCATACATTCCCCTATATCGCTGTGTTTTCACACACCTCTCTTAACTTCTCCTATATCGCTGTGTTTTTGTGCACCCCTCATACTTTCCCTAATATCACTGCGCTTTCATGCACATCTCATCACGTCCCCTATATCGCTGTGTATACACGCACCTCCAATAGCATCCCCTATATCGCTGTGCCTTGCGCACCTCTCATACCTTCCCCTATATCGCTGTCTTTTCGCGCACATCCCATAGATTCACCTTTATCGCTGTGTTATTGCTCACCTCTCATAGCTTCCCCTGTATCGTCGTGTTTTTGTGCACCTCTCATGGCTTCCCCAATATCACCCTGTTTTCACGCACCTCCTATACTTTCCCCTATATCGCTGTGTTTTCACGCACCTCTCATGTCTTCCCCAATATCGCCGTGTATTCATGCACGTCTCATACCGTTCCCTATATCGCTGTGTTTTTGCGCACCTCCCATAGCTTCCCCTATATCGCTGTGTTTTCTCGCACCTCTGATGCATTCCCCTGTATCGCCGTGTTTTCGCGCATATCCTATTGCTTCCACTATATTGCCCTGTTTTTCTGCACCTCTCATGTCTTCTCCTATATCACTGTGTTTTCGCGCACCTCCCATAGCATCCCCTATATTGCTGTGTTTTCGTGCACCTCTCATGCCTCCCCCTATATCGCTGTGTTTTCGCGCACCTCTCATAACTTCTCCTATATCGCTGTATTTTTGTGCACCTCTCATGGCTTCCCCAATATCGCCGTGTTTTCATGCTCATCTCTTACCGTCCCCTATATCGCTGTGAATTCGCGCACCTCTTATAGAGTCCCCTATATTGCTGTGCCTTCGTGCACCTCTCATACCTTCCCCTATATCGCCCTGTTTTCACGCACCTCCTATGCTTTCCCCTATATCGCTGTGTTTTCACGCACCTCTCATGGCTTCCCCAATATCGCCGTGTATTCATGCACGTCTCATACCGTTCCCTATATCGCTGTGTTTTTGTGCACCTCCCATAGCTTCCCCTATATCGCTGTGTTTTCTCGCACCTCTGATGCATTCCCCTGTATCGCCATGTTTTCGCGCACATCCCATTGCTTCCACTATATTGCCCTGTTTTTCTGCACCTCTCATGTCTTCTCCTATATCACTGTGTTTTCGCGCACCTCCCATAGCATCCCCTATATTGCTGTGCCTTCGCGCACCTCTCTTACCTTCCCCGATATCGTCCTGTTTTCGCGCACCTCCCATACATTCTCATAGAAACATAGAAACATAGAAAATAGGTGCAGGAGTAGGCCATTCGGCCCTTCGAGCCTGCACCGCCATTTATTATGATCATGGCTGATCATCCAACTCAGAACACCGCCCCAGCCTTCCCTCCATACCCCCTGATCCCCGTAGCCACAAGGGCCATATCTAACTCCCTCTTAAATATAGCCAATGAACTGGCCTCAACTGTTTCCTGTGGCAGAGAATTCCACAGATTCACCACTCTCTGTGTGAAGAAGTTTTTCCTAATCTCGGTCCTAAAAGGCTTCCCCTCTATCCTCAAACTGTGACCCGTCGTTCTGGACTTCCCCAACATCGGGCACAATCTTCCTGCATCTAGCCTGTCCAATCCCTTTACGATCTTATACGTTTCAATCAGATCCCTCCTCAATCTTCTAAATTCCAACGAGTACAAGCCCAGTTCATCCAGTCTTTCTTCATATGAAAGACCTGCCATCCCAGGAATCAATCTGGTGGACCTTCTCTGTACTCCCTCTATGGCAAGGATGTCTTTCCTCAGATTAGGGGACCAAAACTGCACACAATACTCCAGGTGTGGTCTCACCAAGGCCTTGTACAACTGCAGTAGTACCTCCCTGCTCCTGTACTCAAATCCTCTCGCTATAAATGCCAGCATACCATTCGCCTTTTTCACCGCCTGCTGTACCTGCATGCCCACTTTCAATGACTGGTGTATAATGACACCCAGGTCACGTTGCACCTCCCCTTTTCCTAATCGGTCACCATTCAGATAATAATCTGTTTTCCTATTTTTGCCACCAAAGTGGATAACTTCACACTTATCCACATTGAATTGCATCTGCCATGAATTTGCTCACTCACTCAACCTATCCAAGTCACCCTGCATCCTCTTAGCATCCTCCTCACAGCTAAAACTGCCACCCAGCTTCGTGTCATCCGCAAACTTGGAGATGCTGCATTTAATTCCCTCATCGCCTCATTCTCCTATATCGCTGTGTTTTCGTGCACCTCCCATAGCATCCCCTATATTGCTGTGCCTTCGCGCACCTTTCTTACCTTCCCCTATATCGCCCTGTTTTCGCGCACCTCCCATACATTCCCCTATATCGCTGTGTTTTCACACACCTCTCTTAACTTCTCCTATATCGCTGTGTTTTTGTGCACCCCTCATACTTTCCCTAATATCACTGCGCTTTCATGCACATCTCATCACGTCCCCTATATCGCTGTGTATACACGCACCTCCAATAGCATCCCCTATATCGCTGTGCCTTGCGCACCTCTCATACCTTCCCCTATATCGCTGTCTTTTCGCGCACATCCCATAGATTCACCTTTATCGCTGTGTTATTGCTCACCTCTCATAGCTTCCCCTGTATCGTCGTGTTTTTGTGCACCTCTCATGGCTTCCCCAATATCACCCTGTTTTCACGCACCTCCTATACTTTCCCCTATATCGCTGTGTTTTCACGCACCTCTCATGTCTTCCCCAATATCGCCGTGTATTCATGCACGTCTCATACCGTTCCCTATATCGCTGTGTTTTTGCGCACCTCCCATAGCTTCCCCTATATCGCTGTGTTTTCTCGCACCTCTGATGCATTCCCCTGTATCGCCGTGTTTTCGCGCATATCCTATTGCTTCCACTATATTGCCCTGTTTTTCTGCACCTCTCATGTCTTCTCCTATATCACTGTGTTTTCGCGCACCTCCCATAGCATCCCCTATATTGCTGTGTTTTCGTGCACCTCTCATACCTCCCCCTATATCGCTGTGTTTTCGCGCACCTCTCATAACTTCTCCTATATCGCTGTATTTTTGTGCACCTCTCATGGCTTCCCCAATATCGCCGTGTTTTCATGCTCATCTCTTACCGTCCCCTATATCGCTGTGAATTCGCGCACCTCTTATAGAGTCCCCTATATTGCTGTGCCTTCGTGCACCTCTCATACCTTCCCCTATATCGCCCTGTTTTCACGCACCTCCTATGCTTTCCCCTATATCGCTGTGTTTTCACGCACCTCTCATGGTTTCCCCAATATCGCCGTGTATTCATGCACGTCTCATACCGTTCCCTATATCGCTGTGTTTTTGCGCACCTCCCATAGCTTCCCCTATATCGCTGTGTTTTCTCGCACCTCTGATGCATTCCCCTGTATCGCCATGTTTTCGCGCACATCCCATTGCTTCCACTATATTGCCCTGTTTTTCTGCACCTCTCATGTCTTCTCCTATATCACTGTGTTTTCGCGCACCTCCCATAGCATCCCCTATATTGCTGTGCCTTCGCGCACCTCTCTTACCTTCCCCGATATCGTCCTGTTTTCGCGCACCTCCCATACATTCTCATAGAAACATAGAAACATAGAAAATAGGTGCAGGAGTAGGCCATTCGGCCCTTCGAGCCTGCACCGCCATTTATTATGATCATGGCTGATCATCCAACTCAGAACACCGCCCCAGCCTTCCCTCCATACCCCCTGACCCCCGTAGCCACAAGGGCCATATCTAACTCCCTCTTAAATATAGCCAATGAACTGGCCTTAACTGTTTCCTGTGGCAGAGAATTCCACAGATTCACCACTCTCTGTGTGAAGAAGTTTTTCCTAATCTCGGTCCTAAAAGGCTTCCCCTCCATCCTCAAACTGTGACCCCTCGTTCTGGACTTCCCCAACATCGGGCACAATCTTCCTGCATCTAGCCTGTCCAATCCCTTTAGGATCTTATACGTTTCAATCAGATCCCTCCTCAATCTTCTAAATTCCAACGAGTACAAGCCCAGTTCATCCAGTCTTTCTTCATATGAAAGACCTGCCATCCCAGGAATCAATCTGGTGAACCTTCTCTGTACCCCCTCTATGGCAAGGATGTCTTTCCTCAGATTAGGGGACCAAAACTGCACACAATACTCCAGGTGTGGTCTCACCAAGGCCTTGTACAACTGCAGTAGTACCTCCCTGCTCCTGTACTCAAATCCTCTCGCTATAAATGCCAGCATACCATTCGCCTTTTTCACCGCCTGCTGTACCTGCATGCCCACTTTCAATGACTGGTGTATAATGACACCCAGGTCACGTTGCACCTCCCCTTTTCCTAATCGGCCACCATTCAGATAATAATCTGTTTTCCTATTTTTGCCACCAAAGTGGATAACTTCACTCTATCCACATTGAATTGCATCTGCCATGAATTTGCTCACTCACCCAACCTGTCCAAGTCATCCTGCATCCTCTTAGCATCCTCCTCACAGCTAAAACTGCCACCCAGCTTCATGTCATCCGCAAACTTGGAGATGCTGCATTTAATTCCCTCATCGCCTCATTCTCCTATATCGCTGTGTTTTCGTGCACCTCCCATAGCATCCCCTATATTGCTGTGCCTTCGCGCACCTTTCTTACCTTTCCCTATATCGCCCTGCTTTCGCGCACCTCCCATACATTCCCCTATATCGCTGTGTTTTCACACACCTCTCTTAACTTCTCCTATATCGCTGTGTTTTTGTGCACCCCTCATACTTTCCCTAATATCACTGCGCTTTCATGCACATCTCATCACGTCCCCTATGTCGCTGTGTATACACGCACCTCCAATAGCATCCCCTATATCGCTGTGCCTTGCGCACCTCTCATACCTTCCCCTATATCGCTGTCTTTTCGCGCACATCCCATAGATTCACCTTTATCGCTGTGTTATTGCTCACCTCTCATAGCTTCCCCTGTATCGTCGTGTTTTTGTGCACCTCTCATAGCTTCCCCTATATCGCCATGTTTTCACGCACCTCCTATACTTTCCCCTATATCGCTGTGTTTTCACGCACCTCTCATGTCTTCCCCAATATCGCCGTGTATTCATGCACGTCTCATACCGTTCCCTATATCGCTGTGTTTTTGCGCACCTCCCATAGCTTCCCCTATATCGCTGTGTTTTCTCGCACCTCTGATACATTCTCCCGTATCGCCGTGTTTTCGCACACTTCTCTTGATTTCCCCTTATCGCCGTGTTCTCGCAGACCTCTCATACCTTCCCCTATATCACTGTGTTTTCGCGCATGTCCCATAGCGTCCCCTATATCGCTGTGTTTTCTCGCACATCTGATACATTCTCCCGTATCGCCGTGTTTTCGCGCACCTCTCCTACTTTCCCCTATATCGCCGTGTTCTCGCGCAGCTCGCATACCTTCCCCTATATCACTGTGTTTTCGCGCACGTCCCATAGAGTCCCCTATATTGCTGTGTTTTCGCGCAGCTCTCATACCTTCCCCTATATCGCCCTGTTTTCATGCACATCCCATAGCTCTCACTATATTGCCCTGTTTTCGCGCACCTCTCATGTCTCCCCTATATCGCTGAGTTTTTGCTTCTCTCATAACTTCGCCTATATCGTTGTGTTTTCTCGCACCTCTGATACATTCCCTTGTATCGCCCTGTTTTTGCGCATCTCTCATACTTCCCCTATATCTCCGTGTTTTCATGCACATCTCATACCGTCCCCTATCACTGTGTTTTTGCGCACCTCCCATAGCATCCCCTATATCACTGTGCCTTTGCGCAACTCTCATACCTTCCCATATATCGCCATTTTCGCGCACCTCCCGTACTTTCCCCTATATCGCTGTGTTTTCGTGCACCTCTCATACCTTCACACCTTCCCCTATATCGCTGTGTTTTCACGCACCTCTCATAATTTCCCCTATATAGCCATGTTCTTGCACACCTCTCATACCTTCCACTATATCACTGTGTTTTTGCCCACGTCCCATAGCATCCCCTGTATCGCTGTGTTTTCGGGCACCTCTCATACCTTTCCCTGTATCGCCATGTTTTCGCGCAAATCCCATAGCTTCCACTATATAGCCCTGTTTTCGAGCACCTCTCATGTCTTCCCTTATATCACTGTGTTTTCGCGCACCTCCCATACCTTCCTCTATATCGCTATATTTTTGCACACCTCTCATACCTTTCCCTATATCGCCATGTTTTCAATCACATCTCATAACGTCCCCCATATTGCTGTGTATTCGCGCACCTCCCATAGAATCCCCTATAATGCTGTGTTTTCGCGCACATCTCATACCTTCCCCTATATCGCCCTGTTTTCGCGCAGCTCCTATACCTTCTCCTATATCACTGCGTTTTCGTGCACCTCTCATACCTTCCCCAATATCACTGTGTTTTCGCGCACGTACCATACATCCCCTTTATCGCTGTGTTTTCACGCACCTCTCATACCTTCCCCTATATCGCCCGGTTTTCGCGCACATCCCATAGCTTCCACTATATTGCCCTGTTTTCGCTCAGCTCTCATGTCTTCCCCTATATCGCTGTGTTTTCGCGCACCTCCCATAGCTTCGCCTTTATCGCTGTGTTATTGCTCACCTCTCATTACTTCCCCTATATCGCTGTGTTTTCTCGCACCTAATAACTTCTCATATATCGCTGTATTTTTGGACACCTCTCATACCTTCCCCTATATCGTCGTGCTTTCATACACATCTCATACCGTCCCCTATATCACTGTGTTTTCGTGCACCTCCCATAGCATCCCCTATATCGCTGTGCCTTCGTGCACTTCTCATACCTTCCCCTATGTTGCCCTGTGATCGCGCAGCTCCTATACCTTCCCCTATATCGCTGCGTTTTCATGCACTTCTCATACCTTCCCCTATATCGCCGTGTTTTCATGCACATCTCATAACGTCCCCTATATCGCCGTGTTTTCACGCACCTCTCATAAATTCTCCTATATCGCTGTATTTTTGCGACCATCTCATACCTTGGCCTATATTGCGGTGTTTTTATGCACATCTCATAATGTCCCCTATATCGCTGTGTATTCGCGCACCTCCCATAGCATCCCCTATATCACTATGCCTTCGCGCATCTCTCATAACTTCCCCTATATCGCCCTGTTTTCGTGCACCTCTCATACCTTCCCCGATATCGCTGTGTTTTCGTGCACCTTTAATACCTTCCCCTTTATCGCTGTGTTTTCACGCACCTCTCATAACTTCTCCTATATCACTGTGTGTTTGCGCACCTCTCATACCTTCCACTATATCG
Source organism: Mobula birostris (assembly GCF_030028105.1). Classification (NCBI taxonomy): domain Eukaryota; kingdom Metazoa; phylum Chordata; class Chondrichthyes; order Myliobatiformes; family Myliobatidae; genus Mobula; species Mobula birostris. Next base: position 312,592 of record NW_027276651.1, on the reverse strand, counting down.
CTGTTTTCGCACACCTCTCATGGCTTCCCCAATATCGCCGCGTTTTCATGCACATCTCATAACGTCCTCTATATCGCTGTGTATTCACGCACCTCCCCTAGCATCCCCTACATCGCTGTGCCTTCGCGCACCTCTCATACCTTGCCCTATATCACCACGTTTTCGCGCACCTCCCATACCTTCCCCTATATTGCTGTGTTTTCGTGCACCTCTCATACCGTCCCCATATCGCTGTGCTTTCACGCACCTGTCATATCTTCCCCTATATCACTGTGTTTTCGTGCACGTCCAATAGCATCCCCTATATCACTCTGTTGTCGCACACCTCTTATACCTTCCCCAATATCGCCCTGTTTTCGCGCACATCCCATAGCTTCCAATATATTGCCCTGTTTTCGCGCACCTCACATGTCTTCTTCTATATCACTGTGTTTTCGCGCACCTCCCATAGCATCCCCTATATCGCTATGCCTTCACGCACCTCTCATACCTTCCCCTATATCGCTGTGCCTTCGTACACCTCTCATACCTTCCGGTATATCGCCCTGTTTTCGCGCACCTCCTTTTCCTTCCCCTATATCGCTGTGTTTTCGTGCACCTCTCATAGCATCCCCTATATCGCTGTGTTTTCGTGCACCTCTCATACCTTCCCCTATATCGCTGCGTTTTCACGCACCTCTCATAACTTCTCCTATATCGCTGTGTTTTTGCACACCTCTCATACCTTCCCCTATATTGCTGTGTTTTCGTGCATCTGTCATACCGTCTCCTATATCGCTGTGTTTTTGCGCACCTCTCATACATTCCCCTATATCGCCGTGTTTTCGCGCACCTCTCATAGCTTCCCCTGTATCGCTGTGCCTTCGTACACCTCTCATACCTTCCGGTATATCGCCCTGTTTTCGCGCACCTCCTTTTCCTTCCCCTATATCGCTGCGTTTTCGTGCACCTCTCATACCTTCCCCTATATCGCTGTGTTTTCATGCACATCTCATAACGTCCCCTATATCGCTGGGTTTTAACGCACCTCTCATAACTTCCCCTATATCGCCCTGTTTTCACGCACCTCCCATTCCTTCACCTATATCGCTGTTTTTGTGCACCTCTCATACCTTCCATATATCGCTGTGTTTTCACACACCTCTCATAACTTCTCCTATATCACTGTGTTTTTGTGCACCTCTCATATCCCATAGCATCCCCTATATCGCTGTGCCTTGCGCACCTCTCATACCTTCCCTTATATCGCCCCTTTTTTGCGCACATCCCATAGCTTCCACTATATTGCCCTGTTTTCGCGCAGCTCTCATGTCTTCCCCTACATCGCTGTGTGTTCTCGCACCTCTGATGCATTCCCCTGTAACGCCAAGTTTTCGTGCACCTCTCATACTTTCCCCTATATCGCCGTGTTTTCGCGCACCTCTCATAGCTTCCCCTATATCGTCGTGTCTTCATACACATCTCATACCGTCTCCTATATCACTGTGTTTTCGCGCACCTCCCATATCATCCCCTATATCGCTGTGCCTTCGTGCACCTCTCACACCTTCCCCTATATCGCCCTGTTTTCGCGCAGCTCCTATACCTTCCTCAATATCGCTGCGTTTTCGTGCACCTCTCATAACTTCCCCTATATCACTGTGTTTTCGAGCACATCCAATAGCATCCCCTATATCACTCTGTTGTCGCACACCTCTTATACCTTCCCCAATATCGCCCTGTTTTCGCGTACATCCCATAGCTTCCAATATATTGCCCTGTTTTCGCGCACCTCACGTGTCTTCTTCTATATCACTGTGTTTTCGCGCACCTCCCATAGCATCCCCTATATCGCTATGCCTTCACGCACCTCTCATACCTTCCCCTATATCGCCGTGTTTTCATGCACATCTCATAACGTCCCCTATATCGCTGTGTTTTCACACACCTCTCATAAATTCTCCTATATCGCTGTATTTTTGCGACCATCTCATACCTTGGCCTATATTGCAGTGTTTTCATGCACATCTCATAATGTCCCCTATATCGCTGTGTATTCGCGCACCTCCCATAGCATCCCCTATATCACTATGCCTTCGCGCATCTCTCATAACTTCCCCTATATCGCCCTGTTTTTGTGCACCTCTCATACCTTCCCCGATATCGCTGTGTTTTCGTGCACCTTTAATACCTTCCCCTTTATCGCTGTGTTTTCACGCACCTCTCATAACTTCTCCTATATCACTGTGTGTTTGCGCACCTCTCATACCTTCCACTATATCGCTGTTTTCGCACACCTCTCATGGCTTCCCCAATATCGCCGCGTTTTCATGCACATCTCATAACGTCCTCTATATCGCCGTGTATTCACGCACCTCCCCTGGCATCCCCTACATCGCTGTGCCTTCGCGCACCTCTCATACCTTGCCCTATATCACCCTGTTTTCGCACACCTCCCATACCTTCCCCTATATTGCTGTGTTTTCGTGCACCTCTCATACCGTCCCCATATCGCTGTGCTTTCACGCACCTGTCATATCTTCCCCTATATCACTGTGATTTCGTGCACGTCCAATAGCATCCCCTATATCACTCTGTTGTCGCACACCTCTTATACCTTCCCCAATATCGCCCTGTTTTCGCGCACATCCCATAGCTTCCAATATATTGCCCGTTTTCGCGCACCTGACATGTCTTCTTCTATATCACTGTGTTTTCGCGCACCTCCAATAGCATCCCCTATATCGCTATGCCTTCACGCACCTCTCATATCTTCCCCTATATCGCTGTATTTTCGTGCACCTCTCATACCTTCCCCTATATCGCTGCGTTTTCACGCACCTCTCATAACTTCTCCTATATCGCTGTGTTTTTGCACACCTCTCATACCTTCCCCTATATTGCTGTGTTTTCGTGCATCTGTCATACCTTCTCCTATATCGCTGTGTTTTTGCGCACCTCTCATACATTCTCCTATATCGCCGTGTTTTTGCGCACCTCTCATAGCTTCCCCTGTATCGCTGTGCCTTCGTACACCTCTCATACCTTCCAGTATATCGCCCTGTTTTCGCGCACCTCCTTTTCCTTCCACTATATTGCTGCGTTTTCGTGCACCTCTCATACCTTCCCGTATATCGCCGTGTTTTCATGCACATCTCATAACGTCCCCTATATCGCTGGTTTTAACGCACCTCTCATAACTTCCCCTATATCGCCCTGTTTTCGCGCACCTCCCATTCCTTCACCTATATCGCTGTTTTTGTGCACCTCTCATACCTTCCATATATCGCTGTGTTTTCACACACCTCTCATAACTTCTCCTATATCACTGTGTTTTTGTGCACCTCTCATATCCCATAGCATCCCCTATATCGCTGTGCCTTGCGAACCTCTCATACCTTCCCCTATATCGCCCTGTTTTTGTGCACATCCCATAGCTTCCACTATATTGCCCTGTTTTCGCGCAGCTCTCATGTCTTCCCCTACATCGCTGTGCGTTCTCGCACCTCTGATGCATTCCCCTGTAACGCCAAGTTTTCGCGCACCTCTCATACTTTCCCCTATATCGCCGTGTTTTCGCGCACCTCTCATAGCTTCCCCTATATCGTCGTGTTTTCATACACATCTCATACCGTCTCCTATATCACTGTGTTTTCGCGCACCTCCCATATCATCCCCTATATCACTGTGCCTTCGTGCACCTCTCACACCTTCCCCTATATCGCCCTGTTTTCGCGCAGCTCCTATACCTTCCTCAATATCGCTGCGTTTTCGTGCACCTCTCATAACTTCCCCTATATCACCGTGTTTTCATGCACATCTCATAACGTCTCCTATATCACTGGGTTTTCACGCACCTCTCATAACTTACCCTATATCGCCCTGTTTCGCGCACCTCTCATACCTTCCCCTATATCGCTGCGTTTTCACGCACCTCTCATAACTTCTCCTATATCGCTGTGTTTTTGCACACCTCTCATACCTTCCCCTATATTGCTGTGTTTTCGTGCATCTGACATACCTTCTCCTATATCGCTGTGTTTTTGCGCACCTCTCATACGTTCTCCTATATCGCCGTGTTTTCGCGCACCTCTCATAGCTTCCCCTGTATCGCTGTGCCTTCGTACACCTCTCATACCTTCCGGTATATCGCCCTGTTTTCGCGCACCTCCTTTTCCTTCCACTATATCGCTGCGTTTTCGTGCACCTCTCATACCTTCCCCTATATCGCCGTGATTTCATGCACATCTCATAACGTCCCCTATATCGCTGGGTTTTAACGCACCTCTCATAACTTCCCCTATATCGCCCTGTTTTCGCGCACCTCCCATTCCTTCACCTATATCGCTGTTTTTGTGCACCTCTCATACCTTCCATATATCGCTGTGTTTTCACACACCTCTCATAACTTCTCCTATATCACTGTGTTTTTGTGCACCTCTCATATCCCATAGCATCCCCTATATCGCTGTGCCTTGTGCACCTCTCATACCTTCCCTTATATCGCCCCTGTTTTACGCACATCCCATAGCTTCCACTATATTGCCCTGTTTTCGCGCAGCTCTCATGTCTTCCCCTACATCGCTGTGTGTTCTCGCACCTCTGATGCATTCCCCTGTAACGCCAAGTTTTCGCGCACCTCTCATACTTTCCCCTATATCGCCGTGTTTTCGCGCACCTCTCATAGCTTCCCCTATATCGTCGTGTTTTCATACACATCTCATACCGTCTCCTATATCACTGTGTTTTCGCGCACCTCCCATATCATCCCCTATATCGCTGTGCCTTCATGCACCTCTCACACCTTCCCCTATATCGCCCTGTTTTCGCGCAGCTCCTATACCTTCCTCAATATCGCTGCGTTTTCGTGCACCTCTCATAACTTCCCCTATATCACCGTGTTTTCATGCACATCTCATAACGTCTCCTATATCGCTGGGTTTTCACGCACCTCTCATAACTTACCCTATATCGCCCTGTTTCGCGCACCTCTCATACCTTCCCCAATATCACTGAGTTTTCGCACACGTCCCATACATCCCCTATATCGCTGTGTTTTCACGCACCTCTCATACCTTCCCCTATATCGCCCTGTTTTCACGTACATCCCATAGCTTCCACTATATTGCCCTGTTTTCGCTCAGCTCTCATGTCTTCCCCTATATCGCTGTGTTTTCGCGCACCTCCCATAGCTTCGCCTTCACCGCTGTGTTATTGCTCACCTCTCATTACTTCCCCTATATCGTTGTGTTTTCTCGCACCTCTGAAACATTCCCCTGTATCGCCGTGTTTTCACGCACCTCTAATAACCTCTCATATGTATTTTTGCACACTTCTCATACCTTCCCCTATATCGTTGTGCTTTCATACACATCTCATACCGTCCCCTATATCACTGTATTTTCGCGCGCCTCCCATAGCATCCCCTATATCACTGTGGCTTCGTGCACCTCTCATACCTTCCCCTATATCGCCCTGTTTTCGCGCAGCTCCTATACCTTCCCTTATATCGCTGCGTTTTCGTGCACCTCTCATACCTTCCCCTATATCGCCGTGTTTTCATGCACATCTCATAACGTCCCCTATATCGCTGGGCTTTCATGCATCTCTCATATCTTCCCCTATATCTTCCTGTTTCGTGCACCTCTCATACCTTCCCGTATATCGCTGTATTTTCACGCACATCCCATAGCTTCACCTTTATCGCTGTGTTATTGCTCACCTCTCATACTTTCCCTTATATCGCCGTGTTTTCGTGCACCTCTCATGTCTTCACCTATATCGCTGTTTTCGCTCCTCTCTTTACTTCCCTTATATCGATGTGTTTTCTCGCACCTCTGATACATTCCCCTGTATCGCCATGTTTTCGCGAACCTCTCATAATTTACCCTATATCGCCGTGTTTTCATGCACGTCCCATAGCATCCCCTACATCGCTGTGCCTTCGCGCACCTCTCATACCTTGCCCTATATCACCCTGTTTTTGCGCACCTCCCATACCTTCCCCTATATTGCTGTGTTTTCGTGCACCTCTCATACCTTCCCCTATATCGCTGTGCTTTCACGCACCTGTCATATCTTCCCCTATATCACTGTGTTTTCGTGCACATCCAATAGCATCCCCTATATCACTCTGTTGTCGCACACCTCTTATACCTTCCCCAATATCGCCCTGTTTTCGCGTACCTCCCATAGCTTCCTATATATTGCCCTGTTTTCGCGCACCTCACATGTCTTCTTCTATATCACTGTGTTTTCGCGCACCTCCCATAGCATCCCCTATATCGCTATGCCTTCACGCACCTCTCATACCTTCCCCTATATCGCTGTGTTTTCGTGCACCTCTCATACCTTCCCCAATATCGCTGCGTTTTCACGCACCTCTCATAACTTCTCCTATATCGCTGTGTTTTTGCACACCTCTCATACCTTCCCCTATATTGCTGTGTTTTCGTGCATCTGTCATACCTTCTCCTATATCGCCGTGTTTTCGCGCACCTCTCATTGCTTCCCCTGTATCGCTGTGCCTTCGTGCACCTCTCATACCTTCCGGTATATCGCCCTGTTTTCGCGCACCTCCTTTTCCTTCCCCTATATCGCTGCGTTTTCGTGCACCTCTCATACCTTCCCCTATATCGTCGTGTTTTCATACACATCTCATACCGTCTCCTATATCACTGTGTATTCACGCACCTCCCATCGCATCCCCTATATCGCTATGCATTCGTGCACCTCTCATACCTTCCCCTATATCGCCCTGTTTTCGCACAGCTCCTATACCTTCCCCTATATCGCTGCATTTTCGTGCACCTCTCATACCTTCCCCAATATCACTGTGTATTCGCGCACGTACCATACATCCCCTTTATCGCTGTGTTTTCAAGCACCTCTCATACCTTCCCCTATATCGCCCGGTTTTCGCGCACATCCCATAGCTTCCACTATATTGCCCTGTTTTCGCTCAGCTCTCATGTCTTCCCCTATATCGCTGTGTTTTCGCGCACCTCCCATAGTTTCGCCTTTATCGCTGTGTTATTGCTCACCTCTCATTACTTCCCCTGTATCGCCGTGTTTTCACGCACCTCTAATAACTTCTCATATATCGCTGTATTTTTGGACACCTCTCATACCTTCCCCTATATCGTCGTGCTTTCATACACATCTCACACCGTCCCCTATATCACTGTGTTTTCGCGCACCTCCCATAGCATCCCCTATATCGCTGTGCCTTCGTGCACCTCTCATACCTTCCCCTATGTTGCCCTGTGATCGCGCAGCTCCTATACCTTCCCCTATATCGCTGCGTTTTCATGCACTTCTCATACCTTCCCCTATATCGCCATGTTTTCATGCACATCTCATAACGTCCCCTATATCGCTGTGTTTTCACGCACCTCTCATAAATTCTCCTATATCGCTGTATTTTTGCGACCATCTCATACCTTGGCCTATATTGCGGTGCTTTCATGCACATCTCATAATGTCCCCTATATCGCTGTGTATTCGCGCACCTCCCATAGCATCCCCTATATCACTATGCCTTCGCGCATCTCTCATAACTTCCCCTATATCGCCCTGTTTTCGTGCACCTCTCATACCTTCCCCGATATCGCTGTGTTTTCGTGCACCTCTAATACCTTCCCCTTTATCGCTGTGTTTTCACGCACCCCTCATAACTTCTCCTATATCACTGTGTGTTTGCGCACCTCTCATACCTTCCACTATATCGCTGTTTTCGCACACCTCTCATGGTTTCCCCAATATCGCCGCGTTTTCATGCACATCTCATAACGTCCTCTATATCGCCGTGTATTCACGCACCTCCCATAGCATCCCCTACATCGCTGTGCCTTCGCGCACCTCTCATACCTTGCCCTATATCACCCTGTTTTCGCGCACCTCCCATACCTTCCCCTATATCGCTGTGCTTTCACGTACCTGTCATATCTTCCCCTATATCACTGTGTTTTCGTGCACGTCCAATAGCATCCCCTATATCACTCTGTTGTCGCACACCTCTTATACCTTTCCCAATATCGCCCTGTTTTCGCGCACATCCTATAGCTTCCAATATATTGCCCTGTTTTCGCGCACCTCACATGTCTTCTTCTATATCACTGTGTTTTCGCGCACCTCCCATAGCATCCCCTATATCGCTATGCCTTCACGCACCTCTCATACCTTCCCCTATATCGCTGTGTTTTCGTGCACCTCTCATACCTTCCCCTATATCGCTGCGTTTTCACGCACCTCTCATAACTTCTCCTATATCGCTGTGTTTTTGCGCACCTCTCATACCTTCCCCTTTATCGCCGTGTTTTCGCGCACCTCTCATAGCTTCCCCTGTATCGCTGTGCCTTCGTGCACCTCTCATACCTTCCGGTATATCGCCCTGTTTTCGTGCACCTCCTTTTCCTTCCCCTATATCGCTGCGTTTTCGTGCAACTCTCATACCTTCCCCTATATCGTCGTGTTTTCATGCACATCTCATAACGTCCCCTATATCGCTGGGTTTTAACGTACCTCTCATAACTTCCCCTATATCGCCCTGTTTTCGCGCACCTCCCATTCCTTCACCTATATCGCTGTTTTTGTGCACCTCTCATACTTTCCATATATCGCTGTGTTTTCACACACCTCTCATAACTTCTCCTATATCACTGTGTTTTTGTGCACCTCTTATATCCCATAGCATCCCCTATATCGCTGTGCCTTGCGCACCTCTCATACCTTCCCCTATATCGCCCTGTTTTTGCGCACATCCCATAGCTTCCACTATATTGCCCTGTTTTCGTGCAGCTCTCATGTCTTCCCCTACATCGCTGTGTGTTCTCGCACCTCTGATGCATTCCCCTGTAACGCCAAGTTTTCGCGCACCTCTCATACTTTCACCTATATCGCCGTGTTTTCGCGCACCTCTCATAGCTTCCCCTATATCGTCGTGTTTTCATACACATCTCATACCGTCTCCTATATCACTGTGTTTTCGCGCAGCTCCCATATCATCCCCTATATCGCTGTGCCTTCGTGCATCTCTCATACCTTCCCCTACATTGCCCTGTTTTCGCGCAGCTCCTATACCTTCCCCAATATCACTGCGTTTTCGTGCACCTCTCATAACTTTCCCTATATCACCGTGTTTTCATGAACATCTCATAACGTCTCCTATATCGCTGGGTTTTCACGCACCTCTCATAACTTACCCTATAGCGCCCTGTTTCGCGTACCTCTCATACCTTCCCCAATATCACTGAGTTTTCGCGCACGTCCCATACATCCCCTATATCGCTGTGTTTTCACGCACCTCTCATACCTTCCCCTATATCGCCCTGTTTTCACGCACATCCCATAGCTTCCACTATATTGCCCTGTTTTCGCTCAGCTCTCATGTCTCCCCTATATCGCTGTGTTTTCGCGCACCTCCCATAGCTTCGCCTTCATCGCTGTGTTATTGCTCACCTCTCATTACTTCCCCTATATCGCTGTGTTTTCTCGCACCTCTGAAACATTCCCCTGTATTGCCGTGTTTTCACGCACCTCTAATAACCTCTCATATGTATTTTTGCACACCTCTCATACCTTCCCCTATATCGTTGTGCTTTCATACACATCTCATACCGTCCCCTATATCACTGTGTTTTCGCGCGCCTCCCATAGCATCCCCTATATCGCTGTGGCTTCGTGCACCTCTCATACCTTCCCCTATATCGCCCTGTTTTCGCGCAGCTCCTATACCTTCCCCTATATCGCTGCGTTTTCGTGCACCTCTCATACCTTCCCCTATATCGCCGTGTTTTCATGCACATCTCATAACGTCCCCTATATCGCTGGGTTTTCACGCATCTCTCATAACTTCCCCTATATCTTCCTGTTTCGCGCACCTCTCATACCTTCCCGTATATCGCTGTATTTTCACGCACATCCCATAGCTTCACCTTTATCGCTGTGTTATTGCTCACCTCTCATATCTTCCCTTATATCACCGTGTTTTCGTGCACCTCTCATGTCTTCACCTATATCGCTATGTTTTTGCTCCTCTCTTTACTTCCCTTATATCGATGTGTTTTCTCGCACCTCTGATACATTCCCCTGTATCGTCATGTTTTCGCGAACCTCTCATAATTTACCCTATATCGCCGTGTTTTCACGCACGTCCCTTAGCGTCCCCTATATCGCTGTGTTTTCGGGCACCTCTCATAATTTCCCCTATATCGCCTTGTTCTCGCACACCTCTCATACATTCCCCTATATCACTGTGTTTTCGCGCACGTCCCATAGCGTCCCCTATATCGCTGTGTTTTCGGGCACCTCTCATACCTATCCCTATTTCGCTATGATTTCTTGCACCTCTGATACATTCCCCTGTATCGCCGTGTTTTCGCGCACCTCTCATAATTTCCCCAGTATCACTATGTTTTAGCCCCTCTCATTACTTCCCCTATATCACTGTGTTTTCGCACACGTCCCATAGTGTCCCCTATATCGCTGTGTTTTCGAGCACCTCTCATACCTTCCCCTATATCGCCCTGTTTCGCGCACCTCTCATGTCTTCCCCTATATCACTGTGTGTTCGCGCACCTCTCATGGAATCCCCTATATCGCAGTGCCTTCGCACACCTCTCATAACTACCCCTATATCGCCCTGTATTCGCACATCTCCCATACTTTCCCCTATATTGTTGTGTTTTCGTGCAGCTCTCATACCTTCCCCATATCGCTGTGTTTTCACGCACTTCTCATAAATTCTCCTATATCGCTGTATTTTTGCGCACATCTCATAACTTCCCCTATATTGCTGTATTTTCATGCACATCTCATAACGTCCCCTTTATCGCTGTGCATTCGCACACCTCCCATAGCATCCCCTATATCACTGTGCCTTCGCGCACCTCTCATAACTTCCCCTATATCGCCCTGTTTCACGCACCTCCCATACTTTCCCCGATATCGCTGTGTTTTCGTGCACCTCTAATACCTTCCTCTTTATCGCTGTGTTTTCACGCACCTCTCATAAATTCTCCTATATGGCTGTGTGTTTGCGCACCTCTCATACCTTCCCCGATATCGCTGTTTTCGCACACCTCTCATGGCTTCCCCAATATCGTCGTGTTTTCATGCACATCTCATAACGTCCCCTATATTGCTGTGTTTTCATGCACCTCTCATACCTTCCCCTACATCGCTGTGCTTTCACGCACCTCTCATACCTTCCCCTATATCACTGTCTTTTCGCGCACATCCCATAGCTTCACCTTTATCGCTATGTTATTGCTCACCTCTCATAGCTTCCCCTTTATCGCCGTGTTTTTGCGCACCTCTCATAGCTTCCCCTATATCGCTGTGTTTCTGCTGCTCTCATTACTTCCCCCATATCGCTCTGGGTACTCGCACCACTGATACATTCCCCAATAATGCCGTGTTTTCATGCAGATCTCATAGCGTCTCCTATATCGCTCTGTGTTCACACACCTCCCATAGCATTCCCTATATCGCTGTGCCTTCATGCACCACTCATCCCTTCCACTATATCGCCCTGTTTTCGCGCACCTCCCATAGCTTTGCCTTCATCGCTGTGTTATTGCTCACCTCTCATTACTTCCCCTATATTGTCGTGTTTTCATGCACATCTCATAATGTCCCCTATATCGCTGTGTAATCGCGCACCTCCAATAGCATCCCGTATATCGCTGTGACTTAACGCACCTCTCATACCTTCCCCTACATTGCCCTGTTTTCGCGCACCTCCCGGACCTTCCCCTATATCGCTGTGTTTTCACGCACCTCTCATAACTTCTCCTATATTGCTGTGTTTTTGCGCACCTCTCACACCTTCCCCTATATTGCTGTGTTTTTGTGCACCTCTCATTCCTTCCCCTATATCGCTGTGTTTTCACACACCTCTCATAACTTCCCCCATATCGCTGTGTTTTTGCGCACCTCTCATACCTTCCCCTATATCGCTGTGTTTGCGCGCACCTCTCATGGCTTCCCCAATATTGCCGTTTATTCATGCACATCTCATACCATCCCCTATATCGCTGTGTTTTCGTGCACCTCCCATACCTTTGCCTACATCGCTGTGTTTTCGCGCACCCCTCATACCTTCCCCTATAACGCTGTCTTTTCACGCACATCCCATAGCTTCACCTTTATCGCTGTGTTATTGCTCACCTCTCATACCTTCCCCTATATCGCCGTGTTTTTGTGCACCTCTCACCTCTTCACCTATATCACTATGTTTTTGCTCCTCTCATTACTTCCTATATATCGCTGTGTTCTCTCGCACCTCTGATACATTCCCCTGCATCGCCGTGTTTTCGCGCACCTCTCATAATTTCCCCTATATCGCTATGTTCTTGCACACCTCTCATACCTTTCCCTATATCAGTGTGTTTTTGCGCACGTCCCATAGCGTCCCCTATATCGCTGTGTTTTCGAGCACCTCTCATACCTTCCCCTATATCGCCCTGTTTTTGCGCACATCCCATAGCTTCCACTATATTGCCCTGTTTTCGCGCACCTCTCATCTCTTCCCTATATCACTGTGTTTTTGCGCACCTACCACAGCATCCCCTATATCGCTGCGTTTTCATGCACTTCTCATACCTTCCCC